>NW_007727219.1:420036-446865 GCF_000696425.1 Galeopterus variegatus
CCCCCCCCGGCTGGCTCCAGGCTGCCCATCAGGACTCAAGGGGACATCACCTCCTCAGGGAAGCCCTCAGGCCTCCTCTTTTGTGCTTTCATGTTTCCTGGACCTGGCACCTGTCTTAGATGTAACAAAGCACATGTGTTTGTGCATTTGTCATCCTGCAGGACCACAGGTTTCTTGGCACAGAAGCTTTCTTCTTCCCCGTTGTGCCCCATGTCTGCTGGCCCAAAGCTACATTTCATAAATGCACACTAAATTGAGGTGACCACTGAAAAACCCACAAGCTCCCTGTACCCCGTGACAGGCATGGTGCCAGCCCAGGGGAACCTCAGAGCCCAGGGATGCCCATCTTCTGTAAGACAGGTCTGGAGGAGCAGAGGGGACCCCTGTTTAAACCAGGGGTAACCTCATTTAAGACACACAGTGTTCCACCTGGAAAGACTGAACTCCAATTCCACACCTGCCGCTTGGACAAGTCCCAGCACAGCGTCTGCTTCTTCTGTGCGGCGGCAAGAGTGACCTGCACTCTCAGGCAGCATCAGACGCAGCCGTGAACTTCACCCTGCTCTGCCTCTGGGTCTGCACAGGAACAGAGCCTCCAGCCCCCAGCCCTACCTCGCCGGCTCCCCAGTGTCTCTTCAACATTCCCAAGTCCCAGCTGGTCAGTCTGGCCTCCGGCTTCCCTGGGCACAGCCCAGCAGGTGGCCAATAAGGATATTAGGGCGCTAGATATTTAAATATTATCTTCAGTTAACTCCCCCCACTCCCCACCTGAACTCGCCCCACTCACTCCAGTTCATTAGCATTCTCACTCTCCCCAAATCCTTATCCAACTATGTCTTGGGCTGGATTTTCCGGGAAGCAGATGCTAAGAGGAAATTAGGGGTACAAAAGTTTGTTGGGGAGCATCCCCTGTAAAAGGAGAGGGCCGAGGAAGGGGGGCAGGGACCCTCCACCCTCGGAGCAGATCCTCCCTGCAGAACCTGCGTCCGCCGGCAGGGGGCGCCGGAGCAAAGCGTGCGTGCCAGGGCCGGCCACCGCGAGTACCACTGCCTCACTCAGTCGTCGCCGGGGCCACCTGAGAACAGTGTGTCCTAACAGCTGCAGGCTGTTGGTGAAGCACACTGCTCACAGCTGGGCAGCAGTTCTTTCTCACAGGGGAGTCCGAATCTCCTCGTGTCTTAGCTTGGGTTCCCCGGAGAGCAGAGCCTGGGACTATGGCTCGTGCAGTGCGCAGGAAAGAAAGCTGAACGGAAGGAGCGCCTTATCCAGGATGCATTATCAAATCGGGCACCCTGTGGGCGACTCCCGAAGAGCACCATGACATGCATCTCAGAACCATCGGCCTCTGGGATGGAGGAGGGAGGATTCATCCAGCTGTTCTTGTCCCCACCGGTCAAGGGTGGCCCATGGTGTTAACTTCCCCCACACCTCCCAGGCCTCAGGTGTGGGTCCTGAGCAGTTTCCACCAACTCCCCATCCCCTATGTGGGCCAGACTCAATGCACTGTCCAGTTGTAGCTGCATGAAGTTGGCCAAGCCACATGGATCTGGTCACTGCCGCAGACAGGGATAGCACACAGCTGGTTGACCAGGGGTGGGGGACTGCAAGAGTTTGTTTGGGGACCCTGTTAGAGTTGAGATGTTTATATAAATACCCAAGAAGAGAAATCCCATAAGAATGTGTATTTACCAATCTGTAGTGCAGGCAGATGCCAGGGCAGAAACATCAACTCGAAAGCCATCAGCTTACCCACCACACAAAAAGACATGAGCTGAATGAACTCATCTAAGGATAGAAAAGAGAAGAGGTATTTGGCCTGAGCCCTAAGAATCCTCTTAAGATTGACAGATGAAGAGAAACTAGCAAAAGACACCAAGATCGCACTGCCAAGGGTAGGAGGAAAGCCAGGACAGCGGCAGACCATGTGATGGAGCACAGAGGGCGGGTTGGGTCTTAGACAGGGGCCTGGAAAACTCCTTCATTCTGATATCAGGGAAAGTAGAGGACATGGCATATGATTGACACATTTGTAGTGGGAAGGCAGTTGTCCTCTGATGCTCTTTTCTCAGAGTAACAAGAAGCAAAGTCATTAGTATGAGAGATTGGAGAAAGGAGAGGCTGTTGGGGGTTGGAGGAGAGCGTGAAGAGGAGGAAAAGTCTCCCAGACATGGTGGGGGTGGTGCTTTGGGGTCTCTCCTTCAATCAGGCTGAGCACCTGGGCTCAGGCACACCCCTGGGCTCCCCAGGATGCATGTGTGTCTGGTTGAGCAGTAGGGATAGAGGGTCATCCCCAGGTCCGGGCTCAGGGTGTAGGTAGAGTATTATAATGAGGTTCTTTACAGGAGAGTTTCATTTAGGAGAGAGAATATAGGGAGGCACTTAGTCCCGGCTGTGCCTCAGTTTCCTCACCTGTAAAAGGCATGTGTTGGGCTAGGTGAGTCTGGTTCCATCTTTGAATATCAAGGAGACCACACCTTAAGCTTCAGGGGCAAAATGGTCAAATGCTGTCCAGGTTTTGATCATGAGCGATGCTAACTGCCACTGCACAGGACCTGTTCCCATCATCTGAGCAGCTTCCAGAAAAATCAGTCCTTTAGGTTTTGGGGGGGATCATGGATCCATAGTTCAGACTTATAGGGACTGTCGGGGCAGCACCACTAAGAGCAGAGGCTGTGGCTTCCTTTGACTCCCCTCTGAAAAGCTGATCCAGCTCGGAAGACAGCAGAGCCACCAGGTAATGACTCATTTTCCCGGGGAAGGCGGGGCACAGCCGGTCCTGGTTGGTGAGCAGTTAATCTGATTGATTCCAGTGTTGGAAGAGACAACTTCAGCTTTCACGCTGCATTTGTACTTCTGCTCAAAACTCCTCTGGTGGAATGATTAACTGCATGCTGTGTTTGTTGAACATCTCCACAGCACAATGCCTGGCACATGGCAGGGGTTGGATGCCCGTTGGCTGAATGGCTGAACAAGGGCAAGGTGTCTAGGTGGGGACTCCAAGTAACTCCCTTTGTCTCCTCCCCCCTTGCTTCATTCCCTCTCCTCGCAAGCACATCCCTCCCCATCCCTCTGATAAATGGCCAGTCCCCTTGAGCAGAAGGAGGGGCATTTTCAGGGCACTGCAGGGATCTGTATAGGGCCTTGTTCTGCCTGACACCTTTATTAATCGCTCAGCCAGGAAGATAAACAGCTTGTTAATTAAATTTGCAGATGTTGCTAAATTGGGAAGTGTTCTGATCGGTCAGTCCCGGGAAGATAGAATGGTCCCACATTGGGCTCTGGAGAGGTCAGCCTGGGCTGGAGGCAGGACACAGTGATGTAGCTGCACGAGCAATAGTAATGCTAATAATGGCGAGTGTTTGCTGAGCACTTACTGTGTGCCAGGCACTGCAGGAGCCCAGGCATTGCGGTCCTGAGTTCCAACCACTCACATGCTGGGGACCTTGTGCAAGTTTCTTCCCTTCTCCAGGCCTCAATTTGCTCCTCTGTGCAGGATGGGGTCCCTCGCAGCTGTGGCATTCATGAGCTTCCATGGTGTGGTCCCCATCGAGTGGAGGGAGGGGGCCCCATTTTCCAGTTCAGAGGGTGGCCAGCACCCATTCCCCCAGCATAAAGCTCCCCCTGAGAGCCTCTGTCAGGAGTGTGGGTGTCATGAGCCAGATATTGATGTGGGGACTTGGGGGATCTGATGGGTCTGGGGAGGGTTAGAGACTAGGGGTCTATAGCTGTCTACAGAAGAGTCTAGGGGCCTAGAGGTCTGTGGGTCTGGGAGATTGCGGGAGGGTCATGGAGGTCTGATAGTTCTGAGGGGTCTAAAGAGTCTAGAAGGTTCTGAAGATCGGAGGCAGTTTGTAGAGGTTTGCAGTATCTAGGGATCTGAGGATCTGGGAGTAGGAGGGCCTAAGGGCATGGGGTCTGAGAATTGGGGCTTGGAAAGCTGGATGTACTAGGGCCTGGGGGATCTGGGTCTGAGAGTTTGGGGGTCTTGGAGGCTATGGAGTTTGGGGCTGTCTGGGGATCAGTCTTATGGGTCTGAGACTCTGGGATGGTTTGAGGGGTTAGTAATCTAGCATCTAGGAAGTCAGACATCTGAGGGGTCCAGAAGTTGGGGACGTGGGGATCTGGAGAGATGGAAATTCTGAGGTCTGGGATATAGAGGCGTCTGGGAGTTGGGGAGAGTCAAGGGTCTCAGAGAAACTTGGTGGTCTTGGGAAGTCTGGGGCTCTGGGAGAGTTTGAAAGTGGGGGTTCTGGAATAAAGAGGCAGGAGGCTGAAAGCTGAATGTAGCCAAATAGCGCCACCTAGTGTAGCTTCTTCCACATTACAGACAGAGGCACTGGCGAAGCTTGGAGCTTTCCAGCTCTCCTGCAGGTGCTCAGAGAGGCTTGCAGGCAGGGAGGTGGGCAGCATCTCTAAGCTTTCAAACTGGCAGTGTTACCCACTCAGGCAACGCGGAGAGTGTCCAGCTTGTTCACTGCTGTGATACCAACTCAGAGAATAGCACCTGGCATGCAATGGACATGCAATACATGTTTGTTTAATGAATAGACAAGAAAAATTCATCTTAAAAGTAGTTAACCTGACAAGGGTAATGCTTAACACACACTTGCCTGTGTGCATACATACACACATGCCTGCCAGCAGCTCACATTTATTGGACACTCTTCAATTGCCCAAAGCAGCCCTGTGATGTAGGCACTATTATCATCACCCTTTAACAGAGAAGGAATCTAAGACTTCCCACAGGAAGACTGTGTCCTGCATCCAGGAGAAATACAGAAAGTCTAGACCTGCACCGTTCAGTACAGTGGCCACGCACCAGGTGCAGCCAAACAGTGGCTGGTTCACCTAGGAATGAAAGTGTGAAATATACACTGGGTTTCAAAGACTTAGTATAAGAAAAGTAGATCTCATTAATAACTGTTTATGTTGACTGCATGTTGAAATGATCATATTTTGGGTAGGGAAGATTGAGTAAAATACATTACTGAAATTAATTTTACCAGTTTCTTTTTGCTTTTTAAAATATGGCTTTTAGGAAATTTAAAATGACACCTGTAGGGCCGGCCCGGTGGCGCACTGCTACAGTGCACCGCTTGGGAGTGCGGTGGCGCTCCCGCCGAGGGTTCGGATCCCACATACAGACCGGCCGCTCACTGGCTGAGCAAGGTGCGGGGGCAACACCGAGGGTTGCGATCCCGTTGCCGGTCCCGGTCCGGTACGGGCGTGACACTGAGGGTTGCGATCCGTTGCCAGTCACGAAAAAAGACAAAAAAGGAAAAAAAAAAAAATGACACCTGTAGCTGGTGTCCTATTGATATTGGACAGCACTGGTTTAGAGTAAATCACTGATCGCTGGTGAATGAGACTCAGGATCTCTGTGGTGGGTGGGTGATACCTCCACCCAGAGGTGCCTGGAGGTAGTGGGGGAAGCCTGAAGGGTGGATCTGCTTGTGGGGGAGAAGTTAGCCCAGGGGCATGATTAAGCAAGGAATGTCCCACAGAGTAGAGTCATTGAGGGACCAGATGTAAAATGCCTCTTGAGGGGCCTACCAGATAATGATCAATAAAATCTGTCCAACCTCCTAATTTTCTCTCCCTCTTCTCTTACCTGGGCCTTGAGGATGGGTAGAGAGGTGGGTAAGGAAGATGACTTAGGAGAGGGTGATGCTGGGCAGCTGCAGGTGGGTGGGTGAGTGAGACAGTGGGGGTAGCAGCTGACAGAGGCTGGGTAAAGAGCTGTGCATTTGGAGCAAGCCACAGTCGTGGGCTTGGGCTGCATCTGTGGGTCTGCATGGCAAGTGGGCCACCTCCCATGTGCTTGGAGCCTTAATGATGTCTCTGCAATGTGGATTTGATTAGAGCCCTGGCAAGTCCCCAGTGCTCACACAGATCCATGATGGGAGCTGGTCCTGGGTCCTGCAAGGAAGGATCTAAATGTCTTTTGGAAGTCAAGTGTTGCACAGTTGCTTAATGGGAATGGGTTCTTGAACACATTGTCCTAAGATTCTGCCCCAAGTAAGAACTGCCAGGAAATAATACCCACTCCCACACTCCCCAGGGTGTTTGTGTCCCTGGCTAGTTCAAGCCTGTCCCCGGCGCGACTCCCATGACATATCTTAGGTTCACTGCAGCTTCCTGAACACATCCCTTGCATGGGACCTGGGCCTCTGCCCTCCAAACACAGGAGGAAGGCAGGCCCTGGTCCTGTCTCCAGCGAGCTCAGTGGACAGTAGAGGAGACAGAACCTTTGCCCGTAGTCTGACCCTCAGTGCCATCTGGGCAGCGACATGATCACAACTTAGGGCATACAAGTTGTCTTAGTCTGTTCAGCTGCTATAACAAAACATCATAGACTTGGTGGCTTATAAACACCAGACATTTATTTCTCATGGTACTGGAGGCTGGAAGTCTGAAATCAGGGTGCCGGCAGTTCCGGTGTCTGGTAAGGGCTTCCTGGCTCATAGATGGTGCCTTCTGGCTGTTTCCACATGGTGGAAAGAACAATGATCATTCCCCAAAGGCCCCACCTCCAAATACCATCACATTATGATTAGGTCTCAATATATGAATTTTGAGGAGACACAAACATTCAGACCACAGCACAGGTCGATTGGAAGAGAAGGGGATGGGGCTTGGGCACGCATACAGGGAGAGGGTCCCTCAAAGAGAGGCAATACCAAAGTAAGGATGAGAAGTTCCAAGTCTCTAGGGGGACAGGGTGGGAAGGGGCATGCGGGGTGGAGAGGACAGCAGGAGCAGACTCGGAGGTCACTCTGCAGAGAAGCACTGGAGTTGGGATCCACAGCAAGTTGGGGAAGGCTGGAGCAAGAGACGGGAAGAGGCGGGGGCCAGGCTGGGGGACAGTGTCCTGCGGGCGGTGGATGGGACATGGTCAGACTTGCCTTTCAGAGAGTCCCTTTATAGAGAGTCCCCTGGCTGCTGGGTGAGAAGTGGACGGGAGGGGAGGCTGGAGACAGGGCCAGCCAGGAGGCTGCAGCACTTGTCCAGGGAGAGATGACGAAGGCCTGGTGACAATAAGTAATGACATTGATAATAATGCTGACAATGGGAGGGGAGGCTGGAGACAGGGCCAGCCAGGAGGCTGCAGCACTTGTCCAGGGAGAGATGATGAAGGCCTGGTGACAATAAGTAATGACATTGATAATAATGCTGACAAATATTGAGCACTTACTGTGTTCAATGTGTTAACTCATTTAATGTTTTCAACACCCCTGTACTGTTGCATTGAAGCACAGAGCAATTAAGCAATTAGCCCAAAGTCACCCAGCTGTGTGGCAGGGTTTGACCCAAGCACCTGGCCCCAGAGCCTTGGATCCCTCTGGTCTGCTGTGGTGAAGAGAAGGGGACAGCTCAGGGGTGGCCTGAGGTTGCCCTGTGGCTCCCAGCACACCCACAGGAATGATTCCTCTGGCTTGTATTCAGGGGCATATTTAGAAGGACCCACTCTCTATAGAGGTCAAAGTCCCCTCTTAAGCCCCCCTGGATTTACAAGAAAGGCTGTATATTATAGAAAGGATAGATGGTGGCCATCTCTCTGTCATGCCAAGAATTGGCAGATGATTAAGTTTCTGCAGGTGTGGAGTGTAAAATGCAGGTTCATTTCCTCCAGGAAAGAAAATCCTTGACACTTCACCGATGATGAGTGGGCTCTACATCCCAGAGAGGAGGACACGGGGAGTGCAAGCCATCAGGGGGGCTGCCGCCACTGCCTCAGCACTTGGTCCCAGCCGGGGCAGACGTTCCTGAACGAGCCACACGTGGGTGGCTCTGCAGACAGAAGTGCTGGCGTCAGACACCCACAAGTTGACGTGACTTTGCCAAGGTGCTGCGTTGGCTCTCACAGATGAGAAGGAAGTTGCTGGGTTTTCAGTGTGTAAGAGGCGTGAGGTGTAACAGCAAACCAACGTTACATGAAAATATTTTGGGGGAAAAAATCCAATTTTATGAACTTGTCAGTGGGCACATATTGAAAATGTTTTAAAAATGGTTTTCCAGAGGAAAACATTATTTTCTTCATGTAATATTGCCTACACTAAGGCCGGCCTGTGGCTCACTCGGGAGAGTGCGGTGCTGATAACACCAAGGCCACGGGTTCGGATCCTATATAGGGATGGCCGGTTTGCTCACTAGCTGAGCGTGGTGCTGACAACACCAAGCCAAGGGTTGAGATCCCCTTACCGGTCATCTTTATAAAAAAAAAAAAAAGTATTGCCTACACTATTCCTAAGTCCAGTAAGAAATAATGTCTTTTTCGATATGCAAACAATTGTTCAGAAACTTCCAGGAGGGTGTGAAATGCTCATCTTTGCCGTGATGGTTTGTGTGGCTGTGCCATGCCACTTGAGGGTAGGAACTGCACTTCCGTTCACCAGAAACCTCCCTATCTCATCTAAGCATCATTGTAAGCCCATGAGGAAGGGAGTTTGAGGCTCAGAGACGTTAAGTGATTTGCCCAAGGTCACTGAGCTGGTAACTGGCAGTGCTAGGGTTTGAATGCAGGTGTGTCCAACCCCAAAGCTGGAGCTCTTCATTACCAGGGCATTCTGCCTTCAGGATCAAGGTCAAGGCAAAGATCTAACCCCAGGGCATCTGACCTCAGGGCCCCTGACCTTAGAGCCCAGCATGGCAGAAGCAGCAGGATCCCAGAGGAAAAATAAAAGCCACAACAGAGTGTGTCACACAGTCTGCTGCTCCTTGATGAGTTTCCAGTAGTTTCCAAAAGCAAGCCCAGTTTCCGAAGTCTTTTCTCCCTCTAGCAAAACAGTCAGAACTCTGCTGACAGCGCCCTGGGCTTTGTGTGCGAGGTTTTCAGGCTGCCTCATGGACTATTTACGGTGGTCACCCTTGCCCTGTCTTTAACCTCATCAAAGGCCAAGGTGGAGTCTGTTGGAGCCGGTGTCAAGATAAGGGCAGATGCATCTTCCCATGGTATGAAATGATGTCACAACGAGATCATTCCTCTTTAAGGCCTTTTCTTAGTTAGAATTCCTTGGTGGGTCCCCAGTTTCTGTTAAAAGCAGCCTCAACCCTCCAGCTGAGTCTGCCTGGCCAGCGGGTGAGTAGCTGAGTTCAGGGATTCAGGGAAAGGGAATGAATAAAGGAGAAGAGAGTGAAGCCAGGAGGGAGAAGGGGAGAGTGTCTCCTTCCCTAGAGTGACAATGGCCACCACTTAGTGACACCTCCTCCAGGCTGGATCTCCTCTCCCCAAAACCCTGTGAGGTATTCCGCCCATTTTACAGATAAGAGGACCAAGACTCAGAGGGTTCATTAGCTTCCTCAAGGTCACACAGCTGGCAAATACTGAGGCGGTGTTCGTACCCAGGTCTGTGTGAGGCTCAAGTCCATGCACACTACACTCCCCCACAGCCTCTGTGCATCTTTGCAGGTCCCTGCACAGGACAGCCCCCAGCATGGCCCAACTCCCACCGTCACCAACAAAGTAGGTTCACATGCCCTCCCACTCCCCCAGGGCACAGCCAGCACCCTGGGGTATATGGCCTTGAGCGTTGGCCAGGCCTGATGACAGCCTCACTTTGCCTTTTGCCCATCGTGGCCTCTGGGCCCAGCATTTCATGTCAGGAGGAGCAATGTGCCACCCCACACGGCTGAGGGAGTGAAGGTAGGAAGGCACAGAGCAGCGTCTCCCACCCTCAGTGGGCACTTGTCAAAGGCGCAGAATCCAGGCCCTCTGCTGGAGGTTCTACTCAGTGATGGGGTGGCCCTGGGAACCTGAATCGTGCCGTGCTCCCTGGGTGGCACTTTGATGAGGCAGAGTTGGGCCTCATCCATCTGTCCATCTGTCTGTCCACCTGACCATCTGTCTGTCCTGGCCCCCACCCCCGGGAGGTCATCCCGGTGGGCTGTTCTCCTCCTTGCCAGAGGTGGGGCTGACCCTGAAGGATGCGGCACATCCTCTAACCCTGCAGCGTTCACGGGGACACCTCAGTGGGATGCCAGCTCCTGCGGCCACATGGGAGGCCACGCTCTGGTGCCCCGGCCATGTGCAGGTGTGGGCGAGGGCCCAGGGCCACAGCAGGTGCCTGTGCTGGGGGCTGCTGCTGACCACTCTCGTGGGTGAGCGCCACCAGCAGGGGCAGACCCAAGACACAGTGGGGTGACCAGAACTGCTGTCTCCCATCCTCCTCTCCTGTCATGGGAGGCCACGCTCTGGTGCCCCGGCCATGTGCAGGTGTGGGCGAGGGCCCAGGGCCACCGCAGGTGCCTGTGCTGGGGGCTGCTGCTGACCACTCTCGTGGGTGAGCACCACCAGCAGGGGCAGACCCAAGACACAGTGGGGTGACCAGAACTGCTGTCTCCCATCCTCCTCTCCTGTCTGCCCAGCCTGCGGTCCTCGAACCAAGCAAAGGTGTGACACTCTCTCTGCCTTTAGAGTCAGTTCTTTCCCAGGAAACTGGTCAGTCCTTTATGCAAATTGATCCTTGGTGGGATTTTAAACACCCCAGAACATCCTTAAGCCCGAGGAGGAGAGACACACAGGAGGCTGCACTAGGATTCGTGCTGTAAACCCTCTCACCCCCATCCCGTTCCCTCCCAGGCAGGCCAGGACTCATCAGAAAACCCAAACTGCTTCCTGCCAACTTGTGAACTGCCCCAGGTGCATCACCCCAGAGCCCAGGCAACCCCAGGGTCTAACAAGCCCCATTCTGGGGCTGAGGGCAGGTGGGCTTGAGGGAGGATCAGTCTGCAGTGGGGAGAAGCTCGGTGAGGCTTGAACCCAGTCCCAGGGCGCCATGATGACCTTCATTGGCCCCAGGCACTTTAAATAGCAAACGTTAGGTCTTATGACTGTGTTGATGTAAATATAAATGTAATCTAGGCTAGATTCACTCATACTCATTATAACCTTTGAAAGTAAAACTTTTTCAAGGCACCTAAAAGTGTCATGGCTTCAGGTCTATGCACCCGGTGAAGATGTCATCCAGCCAGAACCCACATGACAAGGGGCAGGGACAGAGGCAGGCGTGACAAGGACAAGCAGGGACCCTGGAGTCCAGGCTGCATGGGAGCCCTGCTGTGCCCCTCCAGAGTCGTTGTGGGTGCAGCCCGGACACATTTCTGAAACACAGTTCATTGCGCCCACTGGACAGATGGGTGGTGGAAGTGATGGGGCCTGGGCACAGGGGGCTCAAAACATTGCAGGGTCCCTGCCCTCCCCCAGCAGAGGAGGAAAGAGGGCTGATGCTGAGAACAGCCTTTGCCCTGCACGGCGTGGGTGAGGGTGCAGAATCCTGCAGGGTAGGTGGGCATTTACTTCCCCTGCATCTCTGAGCCTGGAGGTGGCAGTGGCCAGGCCCTCTGCACACATCTGGACAGCTGTCTGTAACTCCTGCCCACCCCTCAGTGGCCCCAGAGGGGCCCCCAGGAGTCGGCCCAGCTCCGTGTTGTAGCTTCATTCATCATGCTGCTCCACGACACAGACCACGGGGCTGCCCAGGCCAGAGGCCCTGTGGGAGGCTGTGACGGGGACTCAACGCTGCCTTCAGAGGGACAGGCTTCTGCCCAAGTAGACCAGGCTCCAGGGGCCTATTCACCTAATGCCAGTCACATGCCCACACCTGGATTCATCCTGCCCAGGTCAGGAGTCCTCTGCCCCTCATCAGAAGCCAGAAGCCTGGAGCCTGGGCAGAGAAATGCCAACAGTCCTGCCCAGAAGGCAGATGGGGGATCGACAGCCGGGGGCAGAGGCTGGTGGGGCAGGGTCCCTGCTGGTGTTCCAGGGAGTCTTGAGCGAGGAGGCAGCAGCCAGAGCAGCAGGAGCAACCTCTCTCCAAACCATCTGTGTGTCAGCTGCTCAGTGAACACCTGGAGACAGCCTCTGTGCCGGCCTGGAGACGGCCCTCAGGGTGGATGAGGCAGGGGCGTGGCCCTTCAAAAGCTCACATGCAGGAAAAAGCAGAGGACAGACTTTATAGAAATCAAGGACCAAAGAGAGGGTCCAGACCGCCGATAAACTGATAGAGAAAACAACACGCAGGGTCACAATTTACTCTTCATGCGCCATGTGCCAGGTGGTGTATCGGGCCTTTTGCACATTCTCCCTCATTTAGTCCCAGTCATAACCCTGTGATGGGGGAATGGGCAAAGGAGGCTCATAAACATGCCTAATGTCAGCCCTGGTAAATGCAAGAGCAGGTTCTGCCCAGGCTGTTTGCACCAACCCCCAGTACCTAACCGTGCCCACCATTGCCTCTGCCCCGCGCTGGGAGCTGACTGCCCAACCGCATTATGGAGGAAGAGAAGGAGAGAAGGAAGCAGGGAGAGGACAGGAGCAGGGAGAGGACAGGGGAAGAGAAGGGCAAGTTCCAGGAGAGCGTGGCAGCAGCTCCGGGGGAGGCTGCTGGGACGTAACACAGTTTCAGATGCTGCAAAGAAACCGAGAGGAGGGACTGCGAGAGATGTTTCAGTGTCTGCGAGGGCGCTGCTGTCCCCATTTGCATCATCTGTGACCCGCCTCTAACTGGAGGGAGGTGAGGCCAGGTGCAGGAGGGGTGCAGCCTGCAGTGCTCACACCAATGTCCTGCTTAGCTCAGGGGTGGGGACAAGGACAACTCGGCTGTGTCCCACCCCCTCTGCAGCATCACAAATACACGGGAGTTCTCAGGGGCGGAAAAGGGACGGAGCACCTCCCACTCACACATTCTGCACAGTAACCAGAAGGTGGAGAACCAGCAACAGACAAGTAAACTCTGTATAGAAGAGGAATCCCACCTCGGGGATCCCAGAGAAACAGAGTAAAGGAGACTCAGATAAACAGCTGTTCATGCTAAAAAAAAAAAATAGAAGATAACATGGTTTTAAAGTAGACAGGAAAGAGATTTAGAGCAGAGATAGAAGATTTCATTCAAAGATGAACTTGAAAAGTTCAGGAAAGAAAAAGAAGAGAAGAATAAAATTATTAAGGAGATAGACGCCAATTAGAAGCTAAAAAAAAAGTAGATCATACAAAATAAAGTGGAAAAGAACAACAAATAGAAGTGATTATGAAGAAGATAATAAAGAAGAGAGATCTTTCTGAAAGAGAAAAAACAAATAAAAATAAATAAGTAAAAATTTCAATTAAACGAAAACTTCCTGAAATACAGAAAGATTGTAATTTACGTAGCAAAAAAGCTACACTTTGAGTTCTTGTAGAAATCATGATCATCGACACCAAGACCTGTCCTCGGAAAACTTCCTGAAATACAGAAAGATTGTAATTTACGTAGCAAAAAAGCTACACTTTGAGTTCCTGTAGAAATCACGATCATCGACACCAAGACCTGTCCTCGGCCTCTTGCTGAGCATCAGGAAGTGGTCCTCTGCGTGCTCAGGCGGGGGACTTCCTCCTCACCGTGGGGGGCAGCGACTGGGGGCCAGGAGCAGACCAGACTCAGACCCCCCACAGCAGCATTCAAGGCCTGAGGTTCTGAAGGGTAAATGATCAAGAATGCTGCGCTCAGACCAGTTGTCCAGACACCTGCAGACACGCGAGGACTCAGGGATGCAGTGCCCAGGGGGCTTCTTATATGGGAGGTGAATCAATGAAGAACGCTGACCAAAATCAACTAAAAATGGATTAAAAACTTAAACTTAAGACCCAAAACTATAAAATTTCTAGAAGAAAACATATAGCAATCACTTCAGGATATAGGACTTGGCAAAAATTTTATGAATAATACTTTTGAAGCACAGGGAACAAAAGCAAAAATTAACAAGTGGGATTACATCAAACTAAAAAGTAACCTTCTCTTTTAAATTTATTTTTCTTAATTGGACCATGACAATTGTACATATTTATGGAGTGCAATATGATATTTGGGTACATTAATACTGTGTGCAATGATCTTATCAGGTGCTTAATTACATCCATCACCTCAACCATTTGTCACTTTTTTGTGTTAGAACATTCAACATCATCCCAACTAGCTATTGAAAGATACACAGCACTTCGCTGTTATCCGTGGTCTCCCTATGTTACTATAGAGCACTAGATCCCATTCTTCCTGTCCCTCTACTAATTTGTATCCACTGATCACCCTCATCCCATCCCCCCCTTCCCCCCACCAGTCTCTAGTAACCACTACTCTACTCTCTACCTCTCTGAGATCAACTCACAGCCAACAGATTTTTGACAAAGGAGCCAAGAACATACATTGGAGAAAATCTCTCCAATTGGCGCTAGGAAAATTGGACATTCATACACAGAAGAATGAAACTAGACCTCTATCTCTCGCTGTATACCAAAATCAACTAAAAATGGATTAAAAACTTAAACTTAAGACCCAAAACTATAAAATTTCTAGAAGAAAACATATAGCAATCACTTCAGGATATAGGACTTGGCAAAAATTTTATGAATAATACTTTTGAAGCACAGGGAACAAAAGCAAAAATTAACAAGTGGGATTACATCAAACTAAAAAGTAACCTTCTCTTTTAAATTTATTTTTCTTAATTGGACCATGACAATTGTACATATTTATGGAGTGCAATATGATATTTGGGTACATTAATACTGTGTGCAATGGTCTTATCAGGTGCTTAATTACATCCATCACCTCAACCATTTGTCACTTTTTTGTGTTAGAACATTCAACATCATCCCAACTAGCTATTCAAAGATACACAGCACTTCGCTGTTATCCGTGGTCTCCCTATGTTACTATAGAGCACTAGATCCCATTCTTCCTGTACCTCTACTAATTTGTATCCACTGATCACCCTCATCCCATCCCCCCTTTCCCCCCACCAGTCTCTAGTAACCACTACTCTACTCTCTACCTCTCTGAGATCTACTTCTCCAATTGGCGCTAGGAAAATTGGACATTCATACACAGAAGAATGAAACTAGACCTCTATCTCTCGCTGTATACCAAAATCAACTAAAAATGGATTAAAAACTTAAACTTAAGACCCAAAACTATAAAATTTCTAGAAGAAAACATATAGCAATCACTTCAGGATATAGGACTTGGCAAAAATTTTATGAATAATACTTTTGAAGCACAGGGAACAAAAGCAAAAATTAACAAGTGGGATTATATCAAACTAAAAAGTAAAGAATGTAACTTTGCCCCAAAAGAGGTCTGGGAGCTTTCAGTCAAGGTGGCAGAATAGATGATCCCCAGCATCACTCTCTCCCACAAATTGATTTACAACTATTAAAAGCAATGACAGCCAAGCTGGGGCTGCTAGAGCTCAGGAGAAGAGGAGGAGAGACCTACAGAGTTCATGAAGGCAGGAGAAGCCGTGATGAGAAAAGAAAGGATCATTCCCACCATTTCAAGCCCCAGCTGCTTTAAGTCTGGAACTGGTGAGCACATGGAGCAGGAGCTGGCAAAAGCCACAGCTGTGCCCTTCATATAAAGTTGCTTGGAGGCTGCAGGGAAGAAGGGGGCCTTGACCCCCAGGCCAGCAAAACCACTAACAGAGTTCTCGTGTACCCACATAGGAATGAAGAGCCACAACAACTGAAAAAAAGGAGCCATTCAGAAGCAAGTGAATCATCACAAGGGACCAGCACATGGCCTTTCCTATAGGAAGTGTTTGGAGCATGGGCAGTGGAGGAGATGGGCCCACTGAGGGAACACTGGGGCACAGCAAGGACAGCCGACCTGACCCCCAGTCAGCACAGGACCACTCAGTGGAGACTGGTCAGGAATATAGAACTGCAGGGGGTGCAGTTTGCTGAAAAGACTGAGGCTCAGACCAGAGTTTCCAGGTAACCTAGATGTACCAGACTTCATGAGACCCAGAAGTACATATAAGGCCAACCATTAAAACCTGAGCTGCACAAAAAACCTTCCCCAGGGAATCAGCAGCAATGAAGCAATTTAGCTCAATCATCGGGCTCAAACACTGATCCCTACAGAAAGTTTTCCCATTTTATAAGTAAGCAAAGGACAACGAATTAGTTCCTTTGCAGAGTTTAAGTGGTGTGAACAGTGAATAATCCAACACAAAACTGAAAGGAAAAACAAAATACCCACAGATCAGAGAAAGAGTTTGATATTGATTAGTAAAGGCCTAACAGCACCAAAGAACACCTATAAAACCTAGAGGGACTGGAAGCCTCCTGGGCCCCCAAGCCGGTAGGGGGAGGGCCGAAAGCCTCAGGCACACCACCCCAACATCCACAACCAGCCCAACAATGACTACCGAACTTTCACAGGAAGCACCCCAGCCTCCTAAATCAGGGCAGTGGGGGTCCAAGGGTTTCAGCCACACCCCCTGACATCTGTATCCAGCCCAGCAACAACCCAGCCACCACTGGAAACCCCCTGGTCTCCCCTGCTGGAATGAGGGGGGCCCATGGGCCTCGATCACACTCCCCTTCTTTCCCCCTTTTCCTACCCTATTTCCCCTCCTCCTTCCCTTCTTCTCCCCCAAACTGCTCCACAACAATATCTTAGAACAAGACATGGAGCCGGGGAAACCAAACCCAGCCACAACTAGGCAAGCTGCCACCATTGCCCTGGCCCCCGCCAGTGCTCTGAAGCCTGGAGCTGGGGAAGTCAAACCCAGCAACAACTAGGTAAGCTGCCGCCATCACCCTGGGCCCTGCCACACCATTGCCCTGGCCCCCGCCAGTGCTCTGAAGCCTGGAGCTGGGGAAGTCAAACCCAGCAGCAACTAGGTAAGCTGCCGCCATCACCCTGGGCCCTGCCAGGGTCCTGAGGCATGGATCTGGGAGAAGCCAAACCCATCTGCAACCAGGTAAAGAGCACACCAAAAGCACCATTTTTGCAAAGGTAGCCCTCCATAGCCACCACAATTGCCATGACTGCCACAAAAGCAGCTAGTCTCATAGCAACAGTCACATCCACCGTGCAGATGGCATGCCAGCCTCTCAACTTCATTGACACAAGGAGAAGCACCAGCGGAGACCAAAAAAGAAAAAAGTCCTCTCTCTCCACAAAGCACACTCCAGAGTATTAGAAGGAGCATCTGATTTATGATAATAGAGGAGGACTTAATCACACTTGTCTCAGTACTGGACAGATCATCTAGGCAACAAACCAATTAATCTATCAGATGGAGGGAACAAATCTATGGTTATTAGAAGGGGGAGTGAGGGGGAGAAGGGAGGAGGAGGAAGGGGTAAGGGGAGGGAACAGGGAAAGGGGAGGAGAAGGGGAAAGGGGAGAGATTGGATAAGGGGCATAAAGAGTAAATACCATTTGTAACAATGAATATGCTTTTAAAAACTGAAAAAAATAAATTAAAAAAGAAAAAAGAAATAAAATTTAAAAAGCTGAAAAGTAGTTTTCAGCTAAAAAAGAAAAAAAGTAAAATAAACTAGCTGTAACTTCTCTAAACAAACAACAACACCAACAAAAAAACCCAAAAAGATGTCTGGCTTTTGCCCTCTGCTTCTGTAATCTCTAAAGTCTTGGAATATCAGGCCTGACAGGAATATCTTTGTTTGCCTGGGGGTGGTGGGTCACACCAGATAGCAAACATTGTGATTTAAGGTAAGGAGTTGTCACACCAAAGACCAACAATGTGATGTAAGGTGGGCCTCTGAGTCCCACCTGGAGGGGCTGGATGCTGTAGACAGACCAGCCATGTGGGTACCTAATCAAGCCTATGTAATGGAGTTCAATAAAAACTCTGAGCACAGAGGCTCAGTTGACCTTCCCCAGCTGCCAGTACTCCTGTGCATTGTCGTGCATAAATGATGGGAAAGTAAGGCTGACTCCACAAGGAAAGGACAACAGAACCTCTGTGTTTAGTACTCCCAGGCTCTGCCCTATGTGTGTCTTCCCTTAGCTGATGTTAATCTGTATCCAGGAGTACGACATGAGTGTGAGAGCTTCCAATCAGTTCTGTGAGTCATTCTAGCAAATTATTAAACCTGAGCATGGTTTTGAGGAACACCCTCGCCTAATTTGCAATGCATGTCAAAAGTAAGGGTAATCTTGGGGACTCCTGAACTTGTAATTGGTGTCAGAGTAAGGGTGGTCTTGGAGACCCCTGAACTTATAATCAGTGTCAGAAGTGAGAGTGGTCTCCTGTGTGGACCATGTTCTCTCCAACTTCACAGTTGGCTAAACCCTTCACATATGGCAGACATTTGAACACTTAAATATAAAATTAGAACTTCCCTTCTAAACTAGATACCAGGGTACTTTGAAAAGTTTGTGAAAAAATATAATTAAAAGATAGTATGTATCTTTCCATGAACTTTCTGAAGTACCCTCGTATACTGGGCAGGGAGGATAAATTTACCACAAATACCTAGACATGTTGATTAAAATAAAACAAACATCATTTTAAATGAGTACCCGATCATGTAAGAAAGTGAAGGAACCCACAGAAGCCAAAAGGTAAGAAGAGGCTAAAAGCAGAGTGGCAAATGATCCCTGAAGCTGTGGGCCGCCCTGCAGCACCTGCAGATGTCTGGAACCTGCAGTCTCTGGTTTTAACAGCCGTGCAAGAGAGAGGAGTCAAGGCCTCGGGCTCATGCAGACAAGATGGAGTGTCAGGACTGAGACCCTTGGAAAAAGCTGGAATCCTTGAAGAAGCCAAAAGGTAAGAAGAGGCTAAAAGCAGAGTGGCAAATGATCCCTGAAGCTGTGGGCCACCCTGCAGCACCTGCAGATGTCTGGAACCTGCAGTCTCTGGTTTTAACAGCCGTGCAAGAGAGAGGAGTCAAGGCCTTGGGCTCATGCAGACAAGATGGAGTGTCAGGACTGAGACCCTTGGAAAAAGCTGGAATCCTTGAAAAGCTATATCCTGAGTGAATGTAGAAAAAGGAACTAACAGGAAAATTGGGGGGGCTGGCCAGTTAGTTCAGCTGGTTAAAGCGTGGTGTTGTAACACCAAGGTCAAAGGTTCAGATTCCTGTACTGGCCAGCCACACACACACACACACACACACACAAAACTGATCTGGAAATTTCAGTCATGTTGACGGACTTAAGACAGCTCCACCTTTTGGGGGCTGAACAGTTATCTCAGGGGGTTAGAGCACAGCCTTATAACACCAAGGTCATGGGTTTGGGTCCCCATACCAGCCAGCTGCTGAAAAAAGAAAAGAAAAAGTGTCTGTCTTGGCCTCATCTTCATGTAAAGAAGACAGAAAGAGAGGAGGAGGAGGAAGAGGGGTATTTCACCTCCCCCACCCTGTGCTCCAAAAATTTAGACGGAAGGCCATCCTTCCGTGAATTTGGGGCCCAAATTTATACTCTCTGAAGGATATCCAAGCAGAGAATTATTTTTGCGTTTTTCCAAGATGGCAGCACTCCAGGGCTCCTGGTAGAAACAAACACAGATCTCTCCAGAGGACTGACCCTCAACCCAGTCTTCTCGGGATTCCCACAAAGATCAGCGAAACATGAACTCACAATAAAAATTGAGCCAACGCATGAGGAAACAATTCATCATAAGTGTGTATCAGCAGAAACAGCAAATGTCAGAATTAGGCCACCAAAGACGTTCTGGAATTAGCAGAAACAAAATAAAAAGTTGTATATTTTAAGTGTTCACAGAAAAAGGGGAAATTGAAAGCACAAGCAGGGAACATAAAACTATCCAAAAATAATGAAACAGATTTGACAATGAAATACAGCATCTCAAAATGAAAAATATAATTACTAGATTTTAAAACATGAAAAATGACTTACACATCAGATTAAGCACATCTGCAAAATAATTAGAAAAAAAAGAGTTGAAGCAATTTCCCATAATGAAGCTCAGAGAGATCAAGAGATGGAAAATTACTGGGAATTCCTCTCAGGCCCCCTCTTGGAGAAAAGCCATGCGCTGGATCATGTATAGCAGGTGAGTATGGACAGAACAGACACAGAGCTGGAGGAGGCGGGTGGTGCTCCCTCTGTGCCAATAATGCCTCCCCCTGCCCACCCCTGAGTCATCTTTGAGAGAGAATAGAGGGTAATGGGGGGGAGGAGGGTTGTTGGTCTCTGTGGTTCAAACCTCACTTCCCCCTGGAAGCCTCAGTATATCTGTCACCCGGGAATGTACCTAAACCTAAGCCTTTTTTTGGAAGAGATTCTGTTTCCAATCTGCTCCCTATGAGCAAATCCCTTCCCCGTCTCAGATTTATCTGTACAATGACCAGATCTCCAAGGTCATTGCCAACTCTAATATTCTATTGCTTTATGACATTCTGAGATGACGGACGCCACGCATTCCTTACTAGCTCAACCTCCATATACTCAGGGTGAGTCAGAGATCTAGAGATGCTTAGAAAGAGTCTGCCAATTCTGCCTGCCCAAGACACCAATGCAGGGCCTGCAATTCCACCACTAGAGATTCATTTCTTTGGTGTGAAACACTGCCCCACTTAAATTCCAATAATTTTTTTTCTAAAGTGTCCTGGGGAAGAGGTAGATAATAATTAAAACCAGCATCAATTGTTACACTTTGATATGATTATTTTACCAGATTCTTTTCAACAAAACCATACCTTCTGAGATGGATTTGATGGTGGGAGGACAGAGCAGAAATGCAGTGAGTCAGCCACACCCCAGAAAGGGAGGGAGGGAGGTCCTGTCACCAGTGCAGTGTGCAGGAGAAGCAGCGTTGTAAGGTGACTATCGCGCAGCCTCACTGCTGCTTGGCTGCACTGGGACCTGTCTGGCCAGCAGGTGGCAGGGCACAGTTGAAAACAAACATCTCGCTGGATTTCACAGAAGTTCTGATAATTCAACTGGCTTCTTTTTTGGGTGGCCTTAGAGTTGACTTTGGAGCAGGGGGCTCCAGGCACCGGGGGCAGCCGGGTGTGGGATACACTGTCCAAACTTTTGTACCTCTGACCCTCAGCTCTTAGGAGGGGGGCCTATGGTGGGCACGGAGCCCGGGTGCTGGATTGGGAAGCCCACGTCTGTAGGATGAGGCATATCAGAGCTGGTCCTGTCTGGATTTGGAGGTGTGACATTTGAGGATGAAATAAGACCTTAGGGGTAGGAATGTTTTATGACCTTATCGGGCTGCCTCCCTGTGAGAGTGAACACTCGCAGCATCTCTGTTGGTGGCGGGGGGGGGGCGCTGCAGGGGGCAGACAGCTTCACATGTCAGAGACCGTGGAACACTGAGGCAGGTAGAGCCCCTGACTCCTGTCTGGGTGGGTGGCATGCTCACTGGGTGGAGGGGTGGAGCAGGTGCAGTTTGGACCGGGGAATCCACCTATGGCTGGTAACAGAAGCCCTTAACTCTCTGAGCCCTGTTTCTCAGATATGTCAAATGACGTGAGCTCTCCCAGGGGTGAATCCTCTGCTGTAGTAGCTTTGTAGAGGGTGCTCAAAGTTCAGAGGGGCAAGGGCCACATTCATCCCATCTTCCCTGGAGTCATTCTATCCCGTCCCATTTGGGAGGCTTATTAATGCCTTCGTGTAGAGGGTGCTCAAAGTTCAGAGGGGCAAGGGCCACATTCATCCCATCTTCCCTGGAGTCCTTCTATCCCGTCCCATTTGGGAGGCTTATTAATGCCTTCACAGCACGCTGCCCAGCCTGACTTTGTACTGACACACTCAGCAACCCCCCGACTTGCTGCTCCCTTCCTTGCTTTCACCTGACCCAGGTGACCCTCATGAGCAAGAGAGAAATGTGAGCTGCTCCAAGCAAGTGCCTGTATCGGAGATAGCTTCCATTCTGCAGGGATGGGGCTCCATCAGCCGCAGGGAGCTCACAGTGGCAGGCCTGAGGCCAGCACACAGGGCCGTCTGACTTGTTCCAGTCCACCAAAGGGGGTGGGAGCACACTCTTTTATGTTGCCTTCTAGATGGATTCCCCACCCTGAGGAATTATGCAATGACACTGTGATCTGATGCAGTGTCTCCCAAACTCACCTGCTCAGGAGGGTCTCTGGGTGCTGTTAACATTCACAGTCACATTCCGGGGGAGAGCTGGGAATCGATGTGTCCAGCAAGCTCCTAGCACACCCTAAGTATAAGGTGATTCTTACACTAGGAAAGTTTGGGACCAGCTATGTCCAGCCAGAAGATGAAGAAAGAGAGGGAGCCTGGCAATGTGGAGAGGCTTTATGTCCACACAACCTAACAGAGGCTGGGAATGAAGTCTCAGAGGACACTGGGGGCCCCCAGCCAGTCTCAGTCCTGCAGCTTCTCCTGCCTTGACCCTAGACTCTCCCTACCTCTTCTTGCTGCCTGAAAGGCGACCAAGCTTACCACGCTCTGCTGCCCCTATGGTTGATTTACTTGCCTAGGGCCTTTTTTCCTGAACAAAAAGGTGATTGTGGTAGGCAGAATAATGGCCCCCAAAGATATCCATGTCCTAATCCCCAGACCCTGGAATATGTTACTTTACATGGCAAAAGAGACTTTGCAGATGTGATTGAATCAAGGATCTTGAGGCAGGAAAATTACCCTGGGTTATCCGGGTGGACTCAGTGTAATCACAAGTGTCCTTATGAGAGGGAGACAAGAGGGTTAGTATCAGAGAGAGAGAGAGTTGAAGATGTCACCATGCTAGCTCTAAAGATGGAAGAAGGGGCCATGAGCCGAAGAATGCAGGTGGCTTCTGGAAGCTGGCAGGGCCAAGGAAATGGATTGTCCACCAGACGTCCAGGAGGAAAAAGCCCTGCCAATACCTTGATTTCAGCCCAGTGAGGCTTCTGACCTTTAAGAACTGTAAGATAATAAATGCATGTTGTTTTTCACTTGGGAGAAAGTCCTGCAGCTTCTCCTGCCTTGACCCTAGACTCTCCCTACCTCTTCTTGCTGCCTGAAAGGCGACCAAGCTTACCACGCTCTGCTGCCCCTATGGTTGATTTACTTGCCTAGGGCCTTTTTTCCTGAACAAAAAGGTGATTGTGGTAGGCAGAATAATGGCCCCCAAAGATATCCATGTCCTAATCCCCAGACCCTGGAATATGTTACTTTACATGGCAAAAGAGACTTTGCAGATGTGATTGAATCAAGGATCTTGAGGCAGGAAAATTACCCTGGGTTATCCGGGTGGACTCAGTGTAATCACAAGTGTCCTTATGAGAGGGAGACAAGAGGGTTAGTATCAGAGAGAGAGAGTTGAAGATGTCACCATGCTAGCTCTAAAGATGGAAGAAGGGGCCATGAGCCGAAGAATGCAGGTGGCTTCTGGAAGCTGGCAGGGCCAAGGAAATGGATTGTCCACCAGACGTCCAGGAGGAAAAAGCCCTGCCAATACCTTGATTTCAGCCCAGTGAGGCTTCTGACCTTTAAGAACTGTAAGATAATAAATGCATGTTGTTTTTCACTTGGGAGAATGTGGTGCTGATAACAGCAAGGTCAAGGATTTGGATCCCTATATTTGCCAGCTGCCAAAAAAAAAAAAAGCATGTCATTTTAAGCCAGCAAATTGGTGGTGACTTGTCACGGCAGCAATAGGAAACTAACACAGTGACCTGGTTGGAAGAAGTTGCTCCGTCATTGCTCCTGCCACATACGTGGACATTGGGAGGCAGAGGCACAACAGCAGCTTAGAAACCCGAGGACTTCCTGGCTCAGACCCTTCCTCCTGGTGCAACACCAAGCAAGCGCCGTCTCCTCTCTGATTCTCCATTGCCCCATCTGTAAAATGGGAATAGTCATTGCACCAGCATTACACCCTACTTCTGGGATCAGACAACTCCCATCACCTCCAACCCATGTTTTATCCACCTGTGACACAAAGTGCCCTGGAGACAGACTTGAGGAAGATGGGGTTCCCAGGACCCCAGAGGAAGTACACCACCTAGGCCCACTCTTGTCTAAGAGGCTCTGACATACCTGGGGCATGGAGACGGAGCTGTCCTTTGATTTCCTGGTTATAGTGGCCCATCTGTGAGATCGTCACATCTACCACCCAAATCCTGGTGGCTCAAGGTTTATTCTTAGGAAACTGCGAACAAAAGCATCACAACTGTGGTTTCATGGAGCCATGGTTTCCAACATTAACTCAGTGTGTCCCTTGCACACAATGTTCTGTGATTCATTTAGGGTATGGGGCGGCCTCTAGAGAGAAGGGTGTGGGCAGAGGGAACAGCTGGGTTAGGGGCTGGGGACCGGGGCCAGCAGGCTGTGGCCTAAAGTTGTCTGATATGTCCCACCACGTCCCCTCCGAAGGTCGTCCCCTTCTCCTGGTGTGTCTGGTGTCTAAGACATACCATTCGTAATCAGATAGAACAGCAGTGTTCATGAAAGACCTGCTTTGCAGTCAGGCAGATCAGGGTTCAAACCCGGGTGGTGCCATCTGCTAGCGGGATGCGGTCAGTTTAACTGACTTAGACTCTCCAAGCCTGTTTCCTCGCTTGCAGTTTTGTATGAACACATGCAAGTCCCCCTGCTTCCTCTCCTGAGATGAACTGGAATGCAGAACTGCCTCTATTAAAGGGCGTTTGATATCCGAGCGAGGTTTGTGGAGGGTGGCCAGGACCATTTTCTGAGATCACCCCAGCCAGGTTCAGTCCACAGGAAGACTGAGGCTCGGTCCGGTGGAGGATGAGGTGCAGCTCCCGCGTGGCTCCCGGCGTGCTCTGCCAGCCTCGTGAGGAAAGAAGGTTGCAGGTGGGCAGTTCAGTGTCAAGGGAGAGAGAGTTCCTAAGGTTTCACTACTGGGGTATTGTCAGCTCTCCTTCCCCAGGACAGAGGCCTGAGATTGCCAACTGGGGTAAGAAATAAGGATCAAGGGCCGGCCCGGTGGCACACTGGAGAGTGCGCCGCTTGGGAGCGCGGCGGCGCTCCCGCCGAGGGTTCGGATCCCATGTGGAGACCGGTTCCTGCTCACTGGCTGAGCGCAGTGCGGGAGCAACACCGAGGGTTGCGATCCCGTTACCGGTCAGTAAAAAAGACAAAAAGGAAAAAAAAAAAATAAGGATCAAGACTCTACCAGCAGTCACAACATCCATCCCCCCAAAGCACGGGTCCTACCCTCTCCCTGCACCCAGCCCCTCCTTCTCTCCTGACTTCTCTCCAAGTCCTCCCTGCAGCATCTTAACCTGGTTTCTGGAAATGCTCATACTGGGAGTGGGGACTGTGGTTCAGGGTGGGGCGGGCTCCATCCCTCCCTCCAATGTCCCATAATTAGTCAGCTTGGACATGGGTGGAACCAGGCGCTGGCTGGGGTTCTGCTCTCAGGGGAGGCTATTGCTTAGAGGGAAGTGATTTGAAAATCAAATCAGTTGGGCCAGAACATTCCATTCCAGAGCTGAGCCGTTTCCAACCAGGGCACGTAAGTGAACCATCTGAGGCGTAACTGCCTGGGAGGGTTGGTCTGGGTGCCCTCGGCGGGGACACCCAGCTAACAGCTCCCAGTTTCAGCAGAAGTGGTGATGGCCAGGCCTCTCCTGCTCAGCTGGAAGGAAACAAGCATTTATGGAACACTGACTATGTACCTAGTACCTTCCCGAATGTTATGGCATATTTTCTTGCTGACCAGCCTGTGACAACAGTATTTACAGTCCTATTTTACAGATGAGTAAATGAGGCTCAGGGAGGTTAACAGCCCAAGGTCACAGCAGTCTGGTGCAGAAGCCAGCCTCCTGCTCCACCACCCTGCCCACCTCCGTCTCTCTGGCATCCACCTGCCAGACACTCCTCTCTGTCTGTCTCTGTCAATGCTGATCTCGCTTGCTCTCACTCTCACCCCCATGTCCCCAGTTCACACACAGCAGATCCTCCCTGACAGACAGGCATGGCTGAGATTCTTTCAAGCTCTGAATTTATACAAGTTCTTCCAGTTCTGCCCTGCTAATCGTGCAATCTTGGGAAAGTGCTCCCGCTGTCCTCTGAGCCCCATTTCCTCCTCTGTGAGAGGGTGCAATGATACCTACCTTGCAGGATGGTCACCAGGAGCACCCAGCCCTGACTGTGCATTGCAGGTGCTCAGCAAACACTGGTTCTCTGTCCTCAGGAGATTGTGGTGACAGTTGGGCAGGGAGCAGAGGTGCAGGAGGCAGGGCCCTCACCCAATTTCCACTGGCACTGTCATGCATGCAACTGAGAAACGGTCATGTGCCCAGACAGTGCCAGGCCATGTTTAGGACGTCACATTGCTGTCTCCAGGAAACTTACGTAAGAGTAGCCTATTCCTACAGAGGTGACTCCCATGGAGAGGTCCTGGGGATGCCAGGACCGAGGTTTGTAGGTGTTTCCCTGGCCCCAGCAGCCCTGCAGTATTTGGGTCTGTGGAATTGAGGCCCTTTAGAAGCTGCGCTTGGAGAGTCTCAGGGCAAACTGGCAAGAAGCTCGGCTTTCTAACAAGTGAGCAGCTCAGGTTTCCTCTTTCTCTTGTATCCTCTCCTCATCTGCCACATGCCTGGGCCCCCCGGGAGCTCCAGCTCCCAGGCCTAGGCTGGCCCTAAGGGAATAATCAGGGATTATGATCTCTGAGCAAAGCTGTTAACCAGTATGGAAAAGGGGAACACCTGTGGCTGGGAGGGCTGGGGAGCGCTAACACCAGCGACTGTGCTCTGGAGCACGCTGGGTGGAAGGGCCAGCTCATGTGTGAGGGTCCTGTCCTATGGGTACCCAGGGTGAGGAAGTGCTTGCCGAGGTGCAGCTGGACGCAGTGTGGGGCTGCTGTCCAGGAGCATCCGCTTGGGTTTGTCATTTGTCACCTCGTCCCAGGAAGCAGAAGAGAAAAAATTCAAGGATGTGCTAAGCAACCGTAGCACCAAGAGTCTGCTTACTTGAACTCCAGTTTATCCAAGTTTTTCTGAATTCATTCAGTATCTCTGGTAATGCAGAGCAGAGGGGCTTGGACATCTCTCAATTCATTCGTGCTAACACTGGTCACCAGACGCAGAGGTAGACATGGAATTGGCTCCAGGATCTGGTGGAGAAGGTCAGGATGTGGTAGAGTGGA
>NW_007727219.1:448703-449226 GCF_000696425.1 Galeopterus variegatus
ATGAGGCAAAGTGTGGGTAATGTGAGAGGATATCAATTAATTTGCCTAAATGCGAGCATGGTGTTTATTTGCTTAAAGAGCTGATATTGATTGGTTAGAGAATACAATGGGTAAAGGTGAATTTAGGAGAACTATGCAGGTTTTATGGCAAAGACCTTAGGCAAAAGAAGTGGACAGCCAAGTACTCAGTGAGCTGCAGCTCATCTCTGGAAGCCAGGATGACCCATTCACTAACCAGGGGAGATGTGGGGTGAGCCTGGCTCAGGGGATTCAAGGCAGATGTGTGGTTTCTAAAGGCATCCAAGCCAGACACATTGAAACTGTTTAGGACCTTTATTCAAGGAGATGCTCCCAGATTCTTCTCAGCTGACCTTCAGGGGCCACATGACAAGCATGATCCTGTGCAGCCATTTAAGAAGGCTGAGCCCCACCCCACATTCAGTGCCATAGCCTGGGATGAACCACATAGAGCCTCTTTTCTGTGGGCCTCAAATGCTCCTTGGTCACTCTGGGCCACCCATGA
>NW_007727219.1:449238-449962 GCF_000696425.1 Galeopterus variegatus
CCTCTTGGCCACTGCACTGTATGGCTTCCTCAGGAATCTTTGTTGAAGGGCCAGGGTACACACTGAGCTTTTATATTTGCAAAGTGAAAAGAATGAAGACAGGAAAGAATTTTCTGAAGGTGAAGTTGGAGGAAGGTGTCAAGTGTCTGCCTGGAAAGTTTAGCTTTTTGTGCTCTCAGTAAGAGAGTCTTTGGAAAGGAGACAACACCCCATCCCAAACAGGGCAAACGTGACAGCTCCATAGACCCTGAGATCTCTGGAGTCAGCTTCTCTCAGCTGCTGGGCTGTTGTGCCCCTTACCCCAGCAGTGAAGGAGTCTCATGTATGACTGTACTGGCTGCCCTCCCAGGACAAGGCTTCTGGAGTTAGCAGGAGACTTCAGCAAAGCAAAAGAGGCTCCCCTTTGCCTACTATTCTGTTACATGTTCCCCTGTGTAACTGAGACGTAAAAAAGAGTTATGTGATTACTCAAAGCACTATGTATGCATTGAGAGGCCTAGAAAGACTGCACTTCAGTTATTTCCCTATTAGGAGGAGAAAACTGAACGTGACAGCCCCGATTCAAAGTTAGCTTCTCCCTTTTATTGTAAAGACAAGGAAGTTTCACAAGAAAATTCAGTTGATTTAATCATTACAAAGAACACAAGGACATGGCAGAGTTATGGCTAAGTATGGTTTTAACAATGGAAACTAGGGCCGGCCCGGTGGCGCACTGCTACAGTGC
>NW_007727219.1:454885-455091 GCF_000696425.1 Galeopterus variegatus
GAGCAATCTACGGAATGAATGAGTCCATTAAAGCTCTCCAGGCAAGGGAGACTGGAAAGCTAAGGAAATGTTCCAGAGGAAAGGAGACTTAGGAGACAGGACAACGAAATGCAATGCATGACCCTGAATGCGTGATCCTGGCCCAAAAAAAAAGGAATGGAGACATTTGTGGGAGAGTTGACAAAATTAGAATGCTATCTATGGAT
>NW_007727220.1:0-633 GCF_000696425.1 Galeopterus variegatus
TTTTTTTGGTCTATTTTGACCTGTCAGTATTGAGTTTTTTGAATGGTTTCTAAAAGCCACAAAAATAATTCATGCTTGTTGTGAAGATTTGAAACATTACAGAAATGTGTGCAGTAAAACTGAAAACACTAGTCTTCTCTTTCCTCCATGTCTCCTTTTAGATTTGTTCTGTGAATTTTAATCTGTTACTGTCCTCTTTGTTCTACTAAAACAGGATTGAACTAGATGTGTTCTAAAACTTGCATCTTTGTCAATAAGTAAACTCTACAGAATTCCTTTTAATAGCTGCATAGTGTTCCATAGCATGGGTATACCATTTTTCATAATTTATGCATTTACTGATAGGTTTTTTAAAATTGCCTCCAGTTTTTGAACATTCCACCTAGTGCTACTCCATACATCCTAACACAAGTGTTATGTGACCATTTCTGTAAGAAAGATTTTGTAGAACTCCTGAGTCTAAGTTGTATACATATTTGATTGATACTGGTAACTTGCTTATCAAAAGATTTTAACAGTTTTCCCTCCTGCCGACCCTGAATATTACCAATCTTTAATTATTATCATTATTTGCTTTTTGCCCTCTTTTTTTTTTTTTTTTTTTTTTTTTTTTTTAAAAAAAATTTTCCCTTT
>NW_007727220.1:1347-58829 GCF_000696425.1 Galeopterus variegatus
TTCCCTCCTGCCGACCCTGAATATTACCAATCTTTAATTATTATCATTATTTGCTTTTTGCCCTCTTTTTTTTTTTTTTTTTTTTTTTTTTTTTTTAAAAAAAAATATGCCATTTTTTAAATTTGTTTTTCCCTAGTCTCTGGTGATTTTGAGCATCTTTCCACTTATTAATGACTTATTTCTTCTGGGATTTGCCAGTCTTATCTGTTCATTTTTCTTTAAGAGTTTTTTTTTTTTAATTACTTGAGTAGTTCTGTGTTTCAAGTGTATTTAACTTTTGTTGTTTAGAATTATTGCATTTAACTTTATGTTCTCTTTTCCCCATTGAGAACATTTTTATGAAACCAAATTTGTTGACTTTTACTGGCTTTTGAATTTCATATCATGCTTTGGAAGAACTCTCCCTTCCCAAGATCATGCAAGTATATTTCTGTATTATGTTCTAGTATTTTTAATTTTTACATCTATATTCTCACCTGGAATTTATGTTTTTCTTAAATGTTAAAGTATGAATGGTATTGTCTTTTATATTAGTTTTCTTATTGATGCACACCTTTTAAGTCAATAAAAAACTGATGACTTTTCTTTGCAGTTTTTACTTTAAGTTATTTTATGTAATTTGACGTTAGTATAGCATAAATAAAAATTTAGGAGAAAAAAATTTATCTTTTTCAAGAAAGTGTATTCTTTAGCCTGGAAGTAAAGTGCATATGTAAGCACATTTTTTTAAAGTGTGTGATGAAAACAATTCATGATTCAGTTGTACATTTAGTGTATATTTTAAGGTTTTCAATTATTAAATAATATCTGTTCTGTCAATCAGCTGGAAAGAGACAGTTTTCTTAAATTTCATTTTGAGAGTTAGATTCCAAATGGGGATGCTGTTAGATTTCAAAGTTAGACACAGGGCAGGGGCATATTGAAGAAGGTGTATTACTGGGACCACTCAACTCTGGCTGCCTGCCCCAAACAAAAATAAACAACTCAAAAGTCACATGTTGGTGAAAATGGAAGTCAGCTTTATTCAGGAATACCAGTGACCTGAGGAAAGATGTTAGGCTAATCCATCTCTCTAGAAAACCTGAAAGAGAATGGCCAGACTAAAACCATTTCAAATACTCAGATTTACTGGGTCTTTTTTTTTAAAGGGGCTGAGGGAATGGAATATGGGAAATGAAAAGCAGGAAGGAGGGAGACATGAGCTTTGGGGGCACCATGCAAGGAGCCTGGTGCAAGGTCTCTCCAAGGCTTTGTGTGATTTCTGTTCCCATCCTTGCTGTTATCTCAGGGTCTCGATAGTACTTGTCTTGTGGCAAGTTTGCAGCTTCAGACTGGCTGGAAAACAACTTTAAATTTATGTAAATAATGTCATCTTGTCCCATAAGCAAGGTTCAAAACCTCAAATAACCATGGGAAAAGAGGGAACTCAGAGAAATGCATACCAAGAAAAAAAAAACTGTGTCCTTTTAAAGTCTTTTAGAGCCCATGTGGTTTTAGGTCCCAGCATGGTTTCAGTCCTGCTCGCTCCAACAAGTGCAGAGGCACCAGTCTGCATGGGATGGCAAGCTGTAAAGATACTTGAAGTTTGCAGATTTTGGTGCAGCAACAAAGTAGATGGGAATTACATACTTCACATCCCTCCCCTCTTCCCAGTTATTTTCGCAATGCCACAGTTTCTCAATGCCATTTGCAAAACCTCTAAATCAGGGGTCAAGCAAAGCATAGCCTGTAGGCCAGATTGGACCTGCCACCTGTTTCATTCTGTTAATAAAATTTTATTGATATGGGCCGGCCTGGTGGCGCACTCGGTAGAGTGCAGCGCTTGGGAGCGCGGCGGCGCTCCTGCCGAGAGTTCAGATCCCATATAGAGACCAGTCCGCTCACTGGTTGAGCACGGTGCGGGCGTGACACCGAGGGTTGCGATTCCGTTACCAGTCACGAAAAAAGACAAAAAGAAAAAAAAATATTTTATTGATATGTAGCCATGCCTATTGGTTACATAGTATCTGTGCTTTTGAGTGGGACAGACCATTTTCATGAAAAGCTTAAAATTTCCTGTATGGCCCTTTACAGAGAAAAATATCCTTTATCTAGTTGTCAGGCTCCTTGAGTACGGGTCATATATTTTATTTGTAATTTTTTCTTGTAGTACCTAGCAGTGTCTGGCGCATAGTAGAAGCTCAATAAATGTTTGTCAAGTAGGTACTTGGAATGTAGACCAACTAAGAGGTCGCATGATACAGTAGGAAGAAAATGCTGAGCAGAGGTTGAGGGATGTGAGTTGCAGTTTTGGATCTGCTCCTAATTTCCCTTGTCAGCTTGGGTTAAGTTATTTAAGTACTCTGGCCTTTACGCACAATCTGTAGAAAGAGAAGATTGGTTACATGATCCACCCTGAAGATTTATTCTTTTCGATTCTCTAAGTTTGGTTATAGTAAGCTCATTAAATCTCAACTGTTTATGCTTGTTTGTAAGGCAAATGACAGAAATAGCTGGAGGAAAAAGAATAATCTTCACTGTTTTGAGATGGGTACTGTTTTTGATCACAACTAATGATACTAAATGGTTCCATTATATTTGCATTGTAATTAGGCCCTCCCCAGCATTTTTTTCCAAACCTCCTTAACCATCAGTATAAATAGTGTATTAGTTCGTTTTGCATTGCTTACAACAAAATGCACGGAACTGGGTAATTATAAAGAAAAACAAAATTTATTGCTTACAGTTTCTAAAGGCTGGGAAGTCCAAAGTCCATCTGGTGGTGGTGACAGTGACCCAGAGATCTCACATTGCAAGATGTTGGAAGCAGAGAGAGCAGAGAGAGAGCGAGACAGACTCTCCTCTTCTCTTACTTTTTTTTATTTATTTATTGAATCAAAATCGATTATACATAATTTGGGGGTTGAACATTGAGATATGTTGATCAAATCAATATTACTAACATATATATTGTTACAAATCATAATTATTCTTTATGCCCCTTGTCCAATCTCTCCCCTGCCCCCATTCCCTCCCCCCCCCCAATTACCCTAAATTACTTCTCTCCTTTGGAAAGAATAATGGTTACTCTGTTAATTTGTTGCCTAGATAATCTGTTCAATGCTGAGAGGTGTGATCAGGTCCCCCAATATTATCATAGAGCAGATGCTTCTTCTGTCACTCTGAAATGGGCTTTGTGGAGAGAGACATCCCCTTCTTTTCTTTGTCTCTGCTGGTGATTCTCCTTGTGTGAATGCACTCCAGTGGTTGGCGGACCATCTGCATGGTGGTTGTGGTGTTTAGCTGCTTTCATGGCAGCTATGGTTATTGTGGTGGCTGTGGTGGGCCACCCACATGGAGGTAATGTTTTTGGCATGCTCCTTGGTGCTGGCAGTGTGCCTGGTTGTGGGATGTGTCTGGTCCCCTTCTCCATGCCTGTGGTCCCTGGGTGGGCCCCCGGGCACTGGCTCCATGTGCCTGGTTGTGGGAGTAGGGTCTGATCCCCTTCTCCATGCCTTGGGCCACCGGCAGGCCCAGAGGTGCTGGTGCAGTGTGCCTGGTTGTGGGAGGGTGGTCCAGTCCCCTTCTCCATGCCCTGGGTCCCCGGGCTGGACCTGAGGCACTGGTGCAGTGTGGGAGAGGGTTTGGTCCCATTCTCCATGACTTGAGTCCCCGGGCATGCCCCGAGGTGCTGGCACGGCATGCCTGGTTGGTTGTGGGAGTGCAGTCTGGTCCCCTTCTCCATGCCCCAGGTCCCTGGGCGGGCCACAAGGCACTGGTGTGGCATGCCTGGTTGTGGGAGGAGGGTCCGGTCCCCAGTTCCATGCCTCGGGTCACTGGGTGGGACCTGAGGTGCTGGTGTGGTGTGCCTGGTTGTGGGAGGAGGGTCTGGTCCCTGGCTCCATGCCTCAGGTCACTGGGCAGGATCCAAGGTGCTGGCTTGGTGTGCCTTGTTGTGGGAGGGAGGTCCAGTCCCCTTCTCTATGCCTTGGGTCCCCAGGCAGGCCCTGTGGCGCTGGCATGGTGTGCTTGGTTGAGGGAGGGTGGTCCAGTCCCCTCCTCCATGTCCCAGTCCCTGGGCAGGCTCCAAGGTGCTGGCCTGGTGTGCCTACTTTTGGGAGGTGGGTCCAGTTCCTTTCTCCATGTCTTGGGCCCCTGGGCTGGCCCCCGAGGTGCTGGCTTGGTGTGCCTGGTTGTGGGAGTAGGGTCCAGTCCCCAGCTCCATGCCTCAGGTCATTGGGCAAGACCCAAGGTGCTGGTTCAGTGTGCCTGGTTGTGAGAGGGGTGTCCAGTCCCCTTCTCCATGCCTCAGGTCCTTGGCTCCATGCCTCAGGTCCCAGGGCGGGACCCAAGGTGCTATCTTGGTGTGCCTGGTTGTGGGAGGGAGGTCCAGTTCCCTTCTCCATGCCTCGGGTCCTGGGTGGGTCCCGAGGAGCTGGCGCAGTTTGCCTCGAAGTGGGAGTGGGGTCCAGTCCCCCAACCCAAGCCTCCGGTTCCCAAGCAGGCCCCAAAGTGCTAGTGGTGGGCCTGGGCTGGAACTAATTTTTTGTCCTTTACTTACTTCTAACATGGGGGAACTTCCTGTGGGAACCAGTACTTGAGCTGTGTGGTTGACTTAAATTGCTGCTTTGCTGCTGTTTCCCTAGGGAAGGCTTTTTGTGAAGCTCAGGGTTTAATGGTTGATCTTATAGGTACTTCTGGCTTTCTAGAGACCAGTGGATCTGTGTTCTGTGGAATCTCTGATCTGGGCCTGAGTTTTTTCATCAAACTGCACCGCATGCATTCTGCATTCCCAACCTTTCTCCTCTGAGTGGTCCTGTGCTGATTGAAGGGCAGGTCGGCTATCCTTGCTGTGTCCAAGTGTTCTCCCAGTGTGCCCCTCTCGCCCACTGCCCGTGCTCCAAACACTTCCCATGGGATGGGCCCTGTGCTGGTCCCTTGCAAAGACTCACTGGCCTCTGAATGGCTCCCTCGCTCCTGCGTGGGTCCACAGGAACACTATTAGTGGCCTTGCTGTCCTGGGGGCCGGCAAGGCCCTCTTCTCTCCTGCCACCTCCAAGTAACTCCATCTGAAGGGCACAGCTGCAGCTTCTGCTGGCTCCTGCTCCATGCGCTCACCAGCTCGAGCCTTAAAGCAGTTGCAGCCTGAAATGCTCAGAGCAGCTTTTTCTTTCTCTGATCGTGGTTTCTCCTGCCTTCATGAACTCCATAGGTCTCTCCTCCTCTTCCCCTGAGCTCCAGAGGCCCCAGCTTGGCTGATGTTACATTGTTATAGTTGTAAATTGGCTGATTTGTGGGAGAGAGTGACACTGGGAACCGTCACTTCTGCCATCTTGATCGGAACCCTCTCCTCTTCTTTTAAAGCCTTCAGAACCACTCCCATGACCACCATGTTTAATCCATTCATTACAACATGGTCCTACACTCCAATCACTTCTTCAAGGCTCCACCTTTCAGTTACCATAATAGGATTTCCCACCCTCTTAACAGTCACAGTGGGGACTAAGTTTCTAATACATAAAATTTGGGGGACACAATTCAAGCTCCAGTGAGTTTTGGTGGGACGTAATTCAATCCATGAAAGAGTTCAATAAAGGTGACAGACACTGTTTAACAATTTCACAATTTAAATTTGAATTGAAATTCAAATTTCATAATTTCTTACTTATTTTCAAAAAATAAGTTAGAATGTTAAGTTACATAAGTTACATAGTTTAACTCTTACATTTAGTTTAATATAACTTTCATCTAGCCAGGGCCTAGAAGAAGTTGAACCTATTTTTGGCACCAACTGGAGATCTCAAGGGGCTGACTTATGCAAATCTAGTGGCTAGGCATGCTCAATAGAAAGGGGTTCTATAATCCTAATGGCCAAGCATACTCAGTAAAGTGGAATTTATACTCATTAGATAGCATAGATATGTATTAGATAGAGAGACTATAAAAGTTGAATCCTGGCAGAAGGCGGGGTTGTTGCTCACTTTCCCAGGGCCAATCCACACTTCGCTGGCTGAGGTGTGTATGCTTTCTTTTGTATCATTTACTTTTGCAAGCAGCTGCTCATTCTCTTGAGCCAGCCGGCTCATTCTCTTGAGACACCTCAGGGCTCTACCTCCAGAAGCCCCATAGCTGGAGCTGGGCTCCCTGGTCTCCCTCTTATGGCCTCTCCTCACCCCTTAGAGGAGGGACTCTGCATGAAAATCTTTTGTTAAGGTGAGCCCAGCTTCCCCCTGGCCATGGGGGAAGAGGAAAGGCCCCTCCAGCTGAGTTGTACCTAGACAACTACCCACCTCAGAATGGGGTTTAGGGGGGAAGTCACACTGGGAGGGGACCTCCAACAAGTCAAAGTGTTCTTCTGAATCTGGGTCATCCGTCAACCTAAGGGTCCAAGAGAGCGCCTGACCCAGGATGTCTGGGGGAAGTGCTCACCTGCAAAGCTTTCTGGGCAGAGAGCACAGGGCAGCTGCAGTTTCTCAGCTCTGTCCGAGAACACACTCAAGACAACCCAGGCCTCCAGAGCTTACCACTCAGCGCTCCCTGCTGGATCCAGCGTCAGGGCCTTCTTGGGGCTCCACAGAAGGAACTCTGGAACTGGATTACATGAGCAGAGGGGCTTTGGTGTTGCCTCCCTGCTGACTGTTTGAAACCTTCAGATCCAACCTGAGCCTCAGCGCTATAACTGGGGTCTGTGTGGAGAACAGACTGTAGGGTTGCAAGGTGGAGGCCAGGGGACCAGGAGGGAGGTGGGGGCTTGGATCAGGGTGGTGGCAGCCAAGACAGGGAGGATTGAATGGATCTCCAATACACAGACAGTGCTGATTTAGGATGGTTTGAAAACAGTTTTTCAACTACAAAAGCAATATGCATTCAGTATGCTCCTCAACTTATGATGGAGTTACGTCTGGATACACCTATCATAAATTGAAAATATCGGAAGTCGAAAATACACTTTCAATTTTGAAAAGAAAATAGAAACAGTTTAGTCAGGCTTCCTTGCCTCTTATCAGGCAGGACACGATTTAGCACATTTTATCACACTCACTGTGAACTAGTTATATGAGTAGTGTTAAAAAAAAAAAAAAGTGTAGCTGCATATGTGTGCTTATTTAATCCTTGGCTTGTGGCCACCATTGTGTATTTGTTATATAAAAAGAGACAACCGCTCTCAACTGCAGGGGTCAGTAGAGCAGGAAGGACTGGCAGAGCTCATGTCTGGAATAAAGCATGTCTGTTGCATCTAAGGCTGCCAGAATCTTCTTTCAACTACTTGACTCGCAACCTGCACAGGATGGGGCAGAGAGATCTGTGATTCGAACCTGACAAATTTACAATAGTTTCAATTTACAATGGGCTTATCAGGATGTAATCCCATCATAAATTGAGGAATGAGAAAGAAAAACAATCTAAGCAATCCAAGTTCTGCTACATTTCTCAGGCCCAGGAAGATATGGCCATGAAGCCTCAGTCACATCCCCCTCACCCACATCCATATAATTGCTAGAAGCAGCAGCTTTCCAGTCCAACTAGCACCTCTAAGGGTCATACATTATCCAAATATTATCACAAGCTGTACAATACAACCCTCACTTTCTATGTTGTAACTTTCCTGGAATTTATGATGCTAAAACAATGGATAGCCGGGCCGGCCTGGTGGCGCACTGCTACAGTGCGCCGCTTGGGAAGTGCGGCGGCGCTCCCGCCGAGGGTTCGGATCCCACATACAGACCGGCCGCTCACTGGCTGAGCGAGGAGCGGGGGCAACACCGAGGGTTGCAATCCCATTGCCGGTCACGAAAAAAGACAAAAAGACAAAAAAAAAAAAAAACAATGGATAGCCAATCAATAACACGTTATTTTACTGGACCAATGTAAACTTTTGGCAAACAACTTTGGAACTACCCCCTGAAGAGCTCCTTTTCCTTTAAATGTTACTGATCTCTTTTTGTTCTGCAGAGCACATTTCTCAGGGTGACCTGACCAATACATGTCCTGGGCTGCAGTCTCTTATAACAGGCTCAAATTAATCCCTTCTTTATGTATTTGGCCTCAGTTTCTTTTACTTAGGTCAACAGGAGCATCTGTATTTTTTTTTTCCTTTTTGTCTTTTTTACTGACCGGCAACAGGATCGCCACCCTAGGTGTTGCGCCCGCACCGCGCTCAGTGAGCGGGAACTGGTCTCCACATGGGATCCGAACTCTCGGTGGGAGCGCCGCCGCGCTTCCCAAGCGGCACACCCTCCAGTGCGCCACCGGGCCGGCCCGGAGCATCTGTATTTTGAAGACAGTGATGCAGGATTTGCAGATGTGTAACAAGTGCCAGAAAGAGAAGAGTCAGAGAAGTCCAGGATGCCTCCAGGGCACTGGGCCTGAGCAACCAGGAAGAGGGAGTTGCCATTTTGAAAATGAAGCACCTGCCAAGCAGCGTGTTTGGAATCAGGATTTCTGTTTGAAAAGTGAACTCTCATTGTGACTTTGAACTCATGGCACTTCCGAACCTTATTCGCCCATAGAATTTTTCTTTTTCCAGAACATCTATAGGGGCCAGTATTCCGATAAAAGCAAGTTGGGAAAAGTGTCTACAAGGGTGTAAAGGAAATGTGTGTATATTATTATTTAAAAGATATTAAAATAAGGTCATGAAATTATTTTAAACCTTCAATATCCTAATGCTCTAATACAAAAAATTACTTTTATCTTTCAATTCATCTTCCAGATATATTTACACAGATCATTCATTCATTCGACAAATGTTTATAGCATCGAAAGGAGCCCGCTTATACAGACATCTGTACTTTTCGATTATTTTAATACTAACAGCATATATGTTTTCATAACAGTTTTCATAACGATTGTAATAATTATTATCATAATTGGCTCTCTGTGGCGGGGAAGAATCCGGGTGGAGGGTTCGGGGACCCCCTGCGGTGCGCGGCGTGAAAGACCAACTCCCGGGCGTGCCTCCGGAACGCGCGAGCCGCGGAACCCGCGGACGATGACGCGCGGGAGCCGGGGGCAGACGCTGGCATGCTGGACGCGGGGACGCCAGAAGCGGCCGGACCCGGAAGTAGGGGTTGCCGGTGGCTGCCCCGGGAGCGGGAGCTGGAGCAAGAGCCGCGGTGCGGCTGCGGGTGAGCTGCGGGAGGTGGGGCGCCCGGCGGCTCAGGGAAGCGGGAAGCGCGGCCTTTCTTTGGACGTGTTTCCTGAATACTGGCCGGGCACAGACCACCGAGCTGGGGTGCGGGAGAGGGACCCAGGCCGGACACTGCATTCTCGCTGCTTTTTATCTGTCGGGCGTGACTCTTCCCCGGGGCTTGCTGTGGGGATTCAGGGAAGGGGTGATGGGCCAGCGCTTAGCCCAGTCCCTGGAGGGAGCAGACGCTGCGGTTAAAACTTCTTCATCGAACCTTTTCACTGCTCTTTGAGGTGAGTATGTGTTGTCTGAATCTCACACGTAAGGAAACAGGCTCAAAGAGGCCGTGCAGCGGTCGGGAACCAGGTTGGCGCTGTCCAGGCAGGTTCCACCCTGCCTCTTGGGCCCCGGCTTGGTCTTGAGGGTGCCCAGGTTCTCTCACCTATTATACGTAGATGAAGGAGCGTACATTTGTGAACAAATTAGCTAGAATCCAGGAGCAGTAATTTCTCGCAGGGCTGAAGGAATGATGATGACCTCGTCTTGCCTCATTATCCCTCCCTCCCTTGGAAACAGGACTGAGGCCGTCCCTACTTGGGTTTGATGGCCAGTGAGCACTGGGGTTCCTAGAGTCTCGACAAGGGTCACCTGACACTTTAAAGAAAGTAAGACTGTTGGCAAGATTAAATAACGTGTGTTTGTAGCTATGGCATGCCTAGTATAAAGGAGGGGGTGTAAGAAAAAGTCATTTCTTTACCTCTTTTCCTGATTCTGTAGATATTTGGTAAAGTTCTGAGGTGGAAAGTCCTAGGATTCTTAATACTGTTGGGACCTCTGCTAGGCCTCCACTCCCCAGCTAAATCCACTGCCTCTTTAAAGTGTCTCCCAAAGGACACACACCATTGGTGGTATAGCAGACTAACCTGCTACTCCCTTTTAAATTTACTTTCACTGTTAATTATAGCCTCAATTTGGGGTGTTTGTTGTCAACACCCCCTTAGTACTTGTTAATCTCCCTTTTTGAAATAGGAGGACAAACGGTGGTCTCAGAGCTTTGCTGGGCAACAAAACTGAATTTGATACATCAAGTAGGTTACTGTAAAGAACCCATTTCTGGCCATTTTTATATACAGTCGTGCCATATAACAACATTTCCATCAACAATGGACCACACATACTTGACAGTAGTCAGAGCCATAGGTTACACCATATAGCCTAGGTGTGTAGTAGGCTATACCACCTTGGTTTGTGTAAGTACACTCTATGATGTTCACATAGTGAAGAATGTATCCCTGTTCTTGAGCGATACATGACTGTATTTAAGCTTTAAGAAAAAAAGCAAAAACTTAAGTGAATGATAGTGTCAGTAAGTGTGAAAGTGGTTTATAAATGAAGTTTTGTTTTGTTTTGTTTTAATTTTTTTAAAAAGGATGACGGGTAAGGGGATCTTAACCCTTGGCTTGGTGTTGTCAGCACCATGCTCAGCCAGTGAGCCAACCGGCTATCCCTATATAGGATCCGAACCCGTGGCCTTGGTGTTATCAGCACCGCACTCTCCTGAGTGAGCCACAGGCCGGCCCTATAAATGAAGTTTGCAAATCATTACTTTCAGGTTTTGTCCTCATTGGTATACATTTTGAAATAGGAGATGTGCCTTAATGGATAAATAGGGAGGCCCCAAGATTAATCACAGAAAATTAATCACAGTTAAGACTGCAGAAATCTTTTGAGAGGTGGGACCTGGTGCAGTTAAAGAAAACTATACCAGGCTGGAAGTAAGTAAGCATGAGTTTCAGCCTCAACTGGACAAACTTCCCAGGTGACCTTTGGAAAATCACTTTCACTGAGTCTTGGTCTGTTCTTCTTTGAGATGATTGTACCAGATGATCGCTAAGACTCCTTACCCCAGGATTCCATTGTTCCATACCTTTAAAGGACACAATGTGTTTTTTCCAATAAAATAGTGGTACTCAGAACGTTACAAAGTGTTCATGCAGTGCTGAAGTATAAATTTATATTCTGTACAAGTATAGGGCTTATATTTTTTTAGAGCCAAAGCTACTGAAGACAGGTGCATATCAAATGTGAATAGCAACTGCACAGTCTGACAGGTGAATAGGCTATCTGAAATTGGGACTGGAGCAGGCAGGTCACATGTGCCTTTGTGTGCACCTCGCTGTTCTTGGATAAATGAGTTTATCCCCTTTAAGATGCTAAGGCAAAATATTTCTCTCTGAAGGGACTTCTCAATCTGTCAATTTATCGAAACACTTAGGAACTTAGTTGTGTGGTGGAGATGTAAAATTTTTAGAAACTTTGATACCATGGGAAAAAGAACATTGAGAAGAAGTATTTGCAATACTCTTAACAGATTTAAAGTCAGTTTTTAAATTTTAGAGATCCGAAAGCATTTTTATTATTCTCTTTGCAAGACAAAACTTTTTCCTACTTTGGAAGGGACAAGAAACATGGAAACCCTCACACACCAGTCTCCCTCTGCTGCCAGTTTTCCCTTTTGGGCTCTGACATCTCTGGATGGGAGAAGGGGAGTCCCTAGGTCTCCTTTAAATCTCACTTCTGGGCCTCTGATTTTGGTAAAACCGAAATGTTCCCAGATGGGGAGCACAGGCTGGGTGCAGTTTCCAGGAGGGGGTCAGAGCAAGTACACTGATGAATAAAGTATCCTAGGCAGTGACCTGAAGGCAGGAACAACGAACAAACACGGGGAGGGAGGGCCTGGGGTGGGGGCACACAGCAGGGCGGTGGAAGATGCAGCTGGAGCTGTCATTAGGCAGTGAGCTTATCTGTAGACTGCCATTGCTGTCATTCCCTGAGATTTCAGCTTTTTCTCTGGGATGATTGTGTATTTAGAGGAAACATCCAAATATTTATTTTGGCAAAAAAAGCAAATTGTTGTTTTATGCAGGGCTGCTTTCTCATAAAGATTACTGATTTCATTGTGGTCTTGCAGTCTCTTACAGGATTGACAGCCCCTTTGGTGAAGGTGGTTTTGTTAGCATCCTTTTTGAACAATGCCATTTACAGCCCTCTTTTATTTTTCTGGTTTCATTTTTGTCTTTTTTTTTTTTTTTTTTCCCCTGACCAGTAAGGGGATCGTAACCCTCGGCACAGTGTGGTCTGCACCACGATCAGCCAGTGAGCGCACCAGCCATCCCTATATAGGGTCCGAACTTGCAGCCCCGGCGCTACCAGCGCTGCACTCTCCCAAGTGAGCCACGGAGCCAGCCCAATTTTGTCTTTATTTTTAAATCCATTGTCTTAGTTCTTTTGATCAGTCACAAAGGAGGAGTCTTCAAAAAGTTCACGGAAAGGGCCGGCCCAGTGGCACACTGGAGAGTGCGCCGCTTGGGAGCGCGGCGGAGCTCCCGCGGAGGGTTCGAATCCCATGTGGAGACCAGTTCCTGCTCACTGGCTGAGCGCGGTGCGGGCGCCACACCGAGGGTTGCGATCCCGTTGCCGGTCCCCGGTACGGGCGTGACACTGAGGGTTGCGATCCCGTTACCGGTCAGTAAAAAAAGACAAAAAGGAAAAAGAAAATAGTTCACGGAAAGATTCATATTATCTTTTTATTTTTCCATGAACTTTTTGAAACATCCATGGCATTAAATGTAAAACATGCAAAAGGGAATGTAATGAGCAGGAGACCGCCCCATCCCTGACCTCCAGTTGCTAACACCCACCCCCTCCGCACCCCCACAACTGCTTTGACTGTTTGAGTTCTCCCCAGATACATCTACTCTTTGTAAACAAGTGCGTGTGTGTGTGTGTGTGTGTGTGTGTGTGCGAGGGGTGAGGACAGGGCAGCAACCACAGGTTGCACCCGGGACTTCAGCAGATTTGCCTGGCCTCCTGCCAGGGGAGCAGATGGGATGCATCTGAGGAAATGAGCCTCCTGAGAAACCAAGGGCAGGCTGGTTTACATTAATATTTACCAAGCAGATGCATTCTTGCAAACTGCTACAGGGTGTTCCATTATACTCATATAGATATGCCATACATTTTGTTAACTGATTCCCTGTTGTCAGACACTAGGTTGTTTCTAATCTTTCATTATGAATGATAATGCTCCAGAGAATTCCCCAGGGGTGTGTTTTGTCACAGGCGCTGCAATGTCCAGTGGCATCCCCTGGATGCAGCCCTGCCCCTTCCCTCCCTACCACGCCCCCCCACACACACACATATCGACTCCCCAGCACTGCAGGGTGAGTCCCAGGAGTCCAGGACCCAGTGTTGCTCAATGCTGTATTCCCTATACCGAGGACTGGGCCTAACATGTAGTAGGTGCTCAATAAAAAACTGAACTAATTGAATTCTTTACTAGAAATAGAATTGCTGGGGATGTGCACTTGTAGTTTGAGAGGTATCACCAAATTGCTCCACATAGAGGTTGTGCTTTCCCACGTTTGTTTGTTTGCCTCTTCCCACACCTTCATCCTGAGCGGTGTGCTCAAACTTTGGGTCTTTGCTAGTGAGATAAGCACATACTCGTCTTAGCTCTAATTTTCTTTGACGAGTGTTGTTGGACATTATTTCACATCATAAAGGGCTAACTCCTAAAAATAAGAAAACAACAATCTAGTTGAAAAAAGTGGGTAAAAAATTGTGAATAGGCCGTTCACAGAAAAGGAAACCAGCTACATCTAAACATGTTTCAGGTGCTTCTGAGTTTTGAGTGACTTTGGTTTTTCTTTTTTTTTCCCCTTCATATTGAGATTATTTTAAAATAATCATGTTTTCTTATAATAATTTTCTGGTTTTGTTTTTTTACTTAAATCTTTGCTAGATCTGGAATCTGTTATTGTAAGAGTTATGAAGTAGGAGTCTAACTTTTTTTCCTAGAAGGATGCCCAGTTGTCTCAATACAAGTCTTTTTTTTTAAGGCAATGCTATATTTATAAGCATTAATGCGATATTTACGATGACCAAGATGACAGAAAGGGTCCGTGTGGATTTTGTTTATTTGGCTAGCAGGTGTTAAATGTCATGTATGAGGCACAGAAAGCTGATGGACATGCCAGCAGCAATTCAGACATTAAGCCACTTGTGTCCTATTTTAGAGATGAGGCAGTGACTTGACTGTGACGTGATGTGCAGTGGGTTGGAACAGAGACCTAACCCAAGAGCCGCAGACACAGGAGGAAACGATTCATCCAGCCAGTGGGTGTTGGGAGAGCTCTTTAAAGAAGAGTTAGCACATTAGCTGGGCCTGTGATCAGTCAAGCTGATCTCCAGGCTTGACGGAGTATTCTAGGCAAAGTAACACAGGCACAGAAGCTTCAATGTATTTTTTCTTTAGATCATGGTGTCCATTTTAATTTGGCCAGAGCATGGCCTATGAAGTGAGAGGTGGAGTGGGGTAGGCAGGAAGGCAGATGTGAAGGGCCTCTGGAGCTCCACTGGGGACTGGACCCTCTGGCAGGCAGTCTCAACCCGATCCTGGGTCAGAAGGACCTAGAGAGCCTGGCCTAGGCATCTGCATTTTGTAAAGTGTCCCAGAGCATCCCAATGCTCAGCCAAGGTGGAAGTGCTGCTCTCGGAGCTGACAGAACTGATGCATGGGAGGAGAGGCCACAGCTGTTCCTCTCCTCTCTGGAAGATGAGTGCACTCGCAGGTGGAAGAGCCAGCCCAGGGAGGAGGGCCAGGTACCCACCTGCCCCAGCCCATCAGTCCAGGCCTATTGGCCTCAACATCTTCCTAGTATGGATTTAGGGACAAAATTGACCTGAGATCACTGGGGCCATTTCACCTTCCCCCAAAACGAAGCCAGATTCCCAAGGTCATCTCTGAGCCACTTCAGTTGACCTGAGCAGTTGTTTCTATGTCAGATGTCTTCAGGTTTCCCTAATTTTATTTTTTCTTGTCTTAGGGTATTTTGTTTTGTTTTTAAAGTGAGTTTCCTCGTTAGTGGTATAGGTTCTATTGGAAGCATTGCTGTTTTCTGAGCATCTTTTCTTCTCTTTAGGAGTCAGCATTGATAGCAGTGCTCAGCTGCAGAAGAGAGTTTCTGAGCTTTGTCATTGCCATTGCCCTGAAGAAAGTGTGAAGATCTGAGGGCCAGACAGTTTGAGACAAGATGAAAATTGTGCTCATGGTTGCAGAAAAGCCGTCATTGGCACAGTCCATTGCCAGAATCCTCTCTCGAGGTAGGAAAGACCAAGCCTAAGCTTTCCTTCAAGCCTAAGCAATAAACTTTCATCTGTATACCACGCCCTCCCCCCTGACGAAGTCTGATGAGCCATGCCATAGGCATAGTCCTGCTGGACACTGACCTTGACCTCTGAACCTTTGACTTAGCTGCAACCACAGCCCCCACACTTCACATCACTCACAAGTAACTGATAGGCTGAGCTTGGCCACAGGCACTCCTGAGACACCAGAGAGCTGGAACAGGAAATGTCTGCCCCTCTCCCCCAACTCTGGCCACTGGGGTGGTTGGTAGGGTGCCGTTTCCCTTCCTATCTTTGAATTCCCTCCATATAGAAAGGGTATTTGGATGCTGGGTACTCAAAAAATGGCAGGCATCCACTTTGACCTCCCCCTGGTCCAGTAGTTGGTGGAGGAAGAGACCCTAGTACAGCTGAGAAGCCATGGTTTGAAGGGGAGAGGAAACCTGAGAAGTGGTACCTGGTCCCCAGAAGCCAAGAAAGTTCAGCTGAGGGACCATCAGTGGAGAGGGTGAGAAGACACCGTGGGATTTGGTAATTAAGAGATCCCTGGTGACCTTTGAGTAAAGCTTGAATGAAGTGAGACAGAATCGAATTGAAGAGGGAAAACAAAAATACAGAAAAAGAGCCTGAGAGCATCTGCTCCTGGCTCCCAGCTGACCTGCGACACTGCTTTGCAAGCTCGCTGAGCTATGTGGTTTACAGAGGCTGTTTTTCCCAAACGCAATTAAGTCTCTCAGTACCCAGTTACCAGCAGCAGCCTGAGGAATGTTATCACTGACTTCTCTGGGGAGAGAGGGACCTGGCCCTCTGAGAGGCAGCATCCAGTCCTGGGGTCTTCGCAGCATCTGCAACTTGGCAGGAGCAGCCATCACTGTGTGCGTCTCTCCTCCCCAGGGAACATGTCCTCACACAAAGGACTGAACGGAGCATGCTCAGTCCACGAGTACACTGGAACCTTCGCTGGCCAGCCAGTGTGCTTCAAGATGACATCTGTCTGTGGGCACGTGATGACCTTGGATTTCCTGGGTAGGCCCCCCCATTCCACTGAGTGAAGCCCCGCATGGTGTTGCCCAGTGTCTAGCTGGAGCCCGGGGAACACCTCTGGGCAGAGAAGTGTGTCCAGAATTCATGAGTCAGGAGGCCAGCAGATTGTGGAGTGGTAACTGGGGGTCCCTGGGTGAGGTACCCAGAGCCCAGGCTCTGATGCTCAGCACCCCTGAGGGTCCCCATCCCAGAAGCACCCCTGTACACCTTCCTATGCAGATGAGGTGGTGGTCCCTATCTCAGGAGGGGCCCGGCCCGTGCAGGTATCCAGGAGAGGGCTGCTGCTCCTGGTGAATTGACTGTTGTCCATCGGTCATTTGGTGGCCATCATTGTCATCTTTGTATCATTATTGTTATCCATTAGCTTGGAAGGGTCAGCATAGTGACCCGCCAAGTCTAGTTGCAGGGCTGTGTGGTTGACAAGAGTCTGACTCTTACTCCGCTAGCTTGCTGGGGCCAGGTCAGTGACAACCTCTGTGAGTTTCCTTTTCTCAAATGTTATGACAGTGCCATCTGCTTCCCAAGACTGCTGAAGATTCAGTGTGACAGTGAAGGTAAAGCCCTTAGCACAGGGCCTGGCACACAGCAAAGTCTTAGTAGTTGTTCTTGCTGCTCATTGTCGACAGTGATGACAATGAGGGCAATTGAGTTGTGTGGCCAGCCTTTGGACCCCAAGCTTTATCTCCAGCCAGCAGGAGACCCCATTCTCCCAGGCTGCAGGAAATGAGGCCCAAAAGAAAGCCAGAGGGCCAAGCATGCCAGAGCTGGGCCTTATGTAGAGAAGCAGGTAGAGGTGCTAGACATGGAGGCCAAAGAGGCTGGCCCCCCATGAGGAGCCCCATCAAGTGCCAGGTGGAGGAAGAGGATGACAGAAATCCAGGTTGGAAGAGACAACAAGGGCACAAGGGCACGATTCTGTGTTCCGGCAAAGTGAGCCAGTCCAGGAATGGCAGTGCTCCCAGCCACAGGGAAGGTCCCAGAAGCAAGGCCGGAGCAGCAGCCCTGCCAAGAGCTTGCTAGGCTCTAGTCGGTGGCCAGGGTGTGGCATCAGCTCAGCAGCCCAGTTGAAGGAAGACCAGGTGGGTGGGGGTTACCCAAAGACCTGAACACACTTCCTGGCTCTGCCTCTGACTGTCAGGCTGACCCTGGGCAAATCATCCTCCAAGCCTCACTCTCCTCATTTGAGATGAGACCACCATCCTCCTGGGGTTTTGACACTCACTATGACTGTGGTTTATAGGGAAGTATAACAAGTGGGACAAGGTGGATCCTGCAGAGTTGTTCAGCCAAGCTCCGACAGAGAAGAAGGAAGCCAACCCCAAGCTCAACATGGTGAAGTTCCTACAGGTGCGTGCACACTGGGAGCCATTCTTGCCCGCCATTATTTGAGTCCTTATTCGCGTCTTAAACAGAGGTCTTTCAGCCCCTTCTGTGAGCACCCCCTACTGGCCCATGAGGTACCTTCAGGCCTGGCCCTCCCTACAGTTCGATTGGTCAGCCTGGGCACCAGTTCACTCAGTCCTGGAGAGCAGGCATTCTGCTTTTGAAATTGTATGATCAAGATGGCTATATTTTCCTAATTTTAAAACATACATACACATTACGGAAAATATAAATAGAAAGAAGAAAAAAACATTCATAATCACACTACCCAAGATGACCACTGTTAACATTTAGGGTTATTTCATTTCAGCCCTTTTTCTATGTAGGTTTTGGGGTTAAGATCATATTGCAGCTATAATTTTTTTTTTTTTTTTGTCCAAAAAAAAAATAGCAGTCCTGAACTGGACCCTCTGGCAGGCAGTCTCAACCCGATCCTGGGTCAGAAGGACCTAGAGAGCCTGGCCTAGGCATCTGCATTTTGTAAAGTGTCCCAGAGCATCCCAATGCTCAGCCAAGGTGGAAGTGCTGCTCTCGGAGCTGACAGAACTGATGCATGGGAGGAGAGGCCACAGCTGTTCCTCTCCTCTCTGGAAGATGAGTGCACTCGCAGGTGGAAGAGAGGCTGAGCTAGTCCCACTGCAGCCAGTTGCATGCTCAGCCCGGGCCTAGTCCTCCTGAGGCTTGGGTTCTACTTCTTGTCCCTGATGGGGAGCACTGCAGGCAGGAGCTGTAAGGTGCGGGACTGGGGCCTGTGGCAGGTGCATGTTAACTCATGTTATGTGGCAGGTGGAGGGCAGAGGCTGTGACTACATTGTGCTGTGGCTGGACTGCGACAAAGAAGGGGAGAACATTTGCTTTGAGGTAAGAAGTATGGACCCCACTTCGGTCCTTCCTTTTGGCCTTTTGCTACCCACCCTGGACTGATGCTCACAGCTACACCATTCCCAGGGCCAGAGTGGGGAATAAACTATATTGGCTTAAAAATGCCTTTCCCCCCTTTATTTTGGAAATTTTATAAACACTTTAAAATGCATGGATCCTACTAAGGATGATCGAGTGTTACTTCACTTCCTGGAAAGACATGGTATGAATGAATGTAGAAAGGCAGAACTATTTGGGTGGGCGCAAGTTTCAGAATGGGGCTGTCTCAAGGAACAGGTTGCTTTTCAGCATCCTGGGCCCATCTTGGAGCTTCTTGGGGACCTTCGATTGATGCTGGTTGATCCCTCGCCTCAGCTCCTTTCCCAGGCTTCATTCTTCTCACTTCCTGCCTTCCAGCATCCTCTGCCCCACCCACGATGCCCTCCCACCCCTCGGGACCCTGCCTGTGGAGAAGCAGGTGGCAGCTCCCCATGCACCCCATGCTCTGTGCTTACCTTGACTGCAGAACCCTCACACCAGTCATGACTGTTGGTCTCACCTGGTGCCCCTCAGGCTGTGGTTCTGTATGAGTCACCCCCATGCCTCTGTACCCCCAGCTCTCACCGGGGGCCTGGCACACCTCAGGGCACAGGAGATACTTCCAGTGAGACAGAGCTGGGGCAGCTGGTGTTCCAGTGCAACACCATCAGTACACTCATCATGCTCTGTGCCTTCCCAGACACCCCTCTCCTGTCCCCTCCCCTGCAGGCTGCTCCTCCTGGAGGCCTTTGCATCTTGGGGTGGAGAATGGTAGCAGCTTGTGGGTCCTTTTCCCTTCAGAAACGAAGCTACCTCTTCCCCGTAAGGAAGCTGCACGGCCAGGCTCCAGCAGTGACTCCCCTCCCACTGCACGGCTTTCTTAGGACCCCTGCTCTGCTTCATCTGTCCAGACCCCCACCCACAAGCTGGGGTGGCCTTCCCACGCTTGCCCATTCCCTTTTCCTCTTTGTTCTTTTTTTCTTTCTGTGTCTTTTCTCCAGTCTTTTAAAAGTTCCACCCACTCCTCCAAGCACTCCCTCCAGCTAGAAGGAGGGGAAATGGGTCTAGTAGGATGGATTTGAGAACATAAGATCCCTTGCATGCTTGGCATTAGCATTCCTGGTTTGGCGGGGTGAGAGCAGAAGGTAGAAGAGAGAGGGCAGCAGCTGCGGGCGGTAGTAAGAAGGAGCTGTTTGAACATGTTTGTAGACAGCATTTGGCAGGGGTGTCGTGGAGGGGCTGAGGTTTCTGGAAGGGGAGAGAGATGGAGGAGGATCTGAAAACAGAGTTGGGGGCAGAGGGGCCGGGGGATCGCGCATGTGCCAGGCCTCACAGTTGAGGTGTGGGGCAGGAGGCAGAGACCTTGAAGGTGATCACAGATGGGCTGCACTTCCCCCCAGGTCCTTGATGCTGTTCTGCCCGTCATGAACAAGGGCCACAGTGGCGAGAAGACAGTGTTCCGGGCCAGGTTCAGCTCCATCACGGACACAGACATCTGTAATGCCATGGCCCACCTGGGCGAGCCTGACCACAATGAGGCCCTCTCGGTGGACGCCCGCCAGGAGCTGGACCTGCGCATTGGCTGTGCCTTCACCAGGTGCTGGCCGCACCATGCAGGCAGCCCCAGCCACCCACGCCCTCCCTCCAGCCATAGCGCCTGCCTTTGCAGTTCTGATCTGTGGCCCCTGGGCCTTGGATCCCAGGAAGACAGCAGGCAATTTTCACCATTTTAAAAACCCTGAGGAAAATTGTATATTTAGCTGACATAGATCACACAGGCCACTGCTTGATAAACAGAGTGTGTTTGTCTACACTCTAGGGGTCCTGAGGAGAGTGTGCAGCAGACGGAATAGAATAGAAGGCTCCCTGGCCCGAGGTGGCGGGAGCCTCTCTCTCGCTTGCTCTGTCACTGCACACACAAAATTTCTCCCTGAAGGCCACATGCCCTCTGCCTCTTCCACTGTCTTCTAAGCGGGGAGCAGCTACCTTGTGCCCCCTCCTGCACACACCACCCCTAGCCCTGGGCTGGACTCCCACAGTGTTTAACATTAGTGTGTTGAGTGAATCATGACCAAAGTATCTTTCTCTCTCCTACCCCACCCATCCCCACCATTCCCTCTAGGTTTCAGACTAAATATTTCCAGGGGAAATATGGTGATTTAGACAGCTCTCTCATCTCCTTTGGGCCATGTCAGACTCCTACCCTGGGATTCTGCGTGGAAAGACATGATAAAATCCAGTCCTTCAAACCGGAGACCTACTGGGTGCTGCAGGCCAAGGTTCCTTTCCCTTCTCTGTTCATTCTGGGGCTTTCCAGGGTGGGGGTATGGATTCTGACAGACTTCCATCATCATCATCTCACAGGCCCCAGGCTGAGGGCACAAGTGTGAACAGCTGTACCTGAGAGTGGTCTGTGGTGCCCAGGGAAGGGGACCTGCAGCTTTCACGGGGGCAGTGGAGCTAGACTGGGTGTGGGTGCATTGGATTTGCATGATTGGGAAGGAGTTCAGCTCTGGCAGTGTGGGGTGAGGTCACCCTGCATTACCCAGCTGCTGCAGTAATCAGGTCCAAGGGCTGGACTGAGGCCACTGGCATTTATTTATTTATTTTTTTTTTTAAAAGATGACCGGTAAGGGGATCTTAACCCTTGACTTGGTGTTGTCAGCACCACGCTCAGCCAGTGAGCTAACCGGCCATCCCTATGTGGGATCCGAACCCGGGGCCTTGGTGTTATCAGCACCGCACTCTACCGAGTGAGCCACGGGCCGGCCCGAGGCCACTGGTATTTAAACTTTTTAAAAGTCCTAGAACTTTTTCTTCAAATAAAAGCCTCCACAGAAGCTCGTCATAAGAGTTAAAACATAACAAAAACCTGCCCTGGTTGACACTGATCTGGGGACCCCTAGATGGGGCCACACCTAGTGCTGGCCAGGCCTTGGGGGTGAACAAGGATGGTGTGAGAGGTAGAGGCTCAGAGGCTTCTTGAGGACATCAGTCTCAGTTTCAGCCCATCCTCCTGAGACAGTCTGCCTGTTTTCAGGTGGAGGAGGGGGCTGGGTGTCAGCTACACACCCAAAAAGGTACAGCTGTGAGACAGTAGAGCTAGGATTGTTTTACCCCCAGATAAGGACTAACTTCATCTGCCCTGCCGATGGCCTCACCTAGATACTTTTTCTTGTGTGTTCACCTTTTATCCTTCTTCCTGCAGGTTAATGCTGATAAAGACAGATCTCTCCTTTTGGACTGGGACCGAGTGAGAGTGTTCGACCGGGAGATCGCACAGATGTTTTTAAATATGACAAAGCTAGAGAAGGAAGCCAAGGTGCACCTGCTTTACCCACACCTATCACATTTGCCTTGGGTGGCCCTTGGAAGCCTCTGGCTGGAGGAATAGGTTGTAACCTAGGGCTGTCTTTCTCCTGCTTTCTGAAACATGGACATCTTTTTGGAAAGGGGAATGGTTATTCCTGCATATACTCCTACTGTGATATTTCTGCCCAACGTGATAGCTACAGTGTACTACATGCCCACTCCGTACCAGGCACCATTCACACCTGTGACCCTGCCAGGCGCCTTCTACTCTCTCCTTTCCACGTGACCCAGTGGGCCTTATCTCGGGACTTCATTTCTACCTCTAACAACTGTAGAGGGACCTATGTGCACATCGATGAACTTGCCTGAGGTCACACAGCAGGGGACGGGCCTGGGATCTCACCCTTAGCTTTCATGCATTTATTGGTTGTGTTTCTTACTCGGGGTTTTTGTGAATTGGAAGGACATACTGCTAGGCTGTTAGGAAAAGGGTGATGTGACCTGACAAGGGGCTGGCTGCTCAGGGTGAGGCAGGTCTGAAGCCATCGTAGTAAATGCCCTTACAGCTATGACAGCTACCAGAGTCATTGAGGCACAGCCTGGCCCCCTTCAGCTGCCTTCTTCCTGTCCTTCCCCAGTCTTTCTTACATGTCCTCTTGCCCACCCATGCAGTTGTCTCAGGCTTCCAGAACTTCTAATGCTGGTGCATGCTGTTAGCACTGATCACATTCCTGCAGAGACACCATCTCCACCTCCAGACCTCACCCCAAGTGATCCCAGCCTTCGCTACTGCACATACACAATTATCCTCAGTGTGAGCACCCACGTTTGCCGGTCTGGAATCCAGAAGGCACTGCCCTAGCCTGTTTACATGGATTGGCAAGGGCAGTAGCCTGGGGCTGAGTTGTGTGGATTGTTTTGGTCGTAGGCAAAACAAAGAATTGTCTCTTCTGATAAGTGTTCAGTCCAGAGGTGGAAAATGGTAGCACAGCCCTCAGATGTATAGCAACATTTAAAAATTGTGATATTTCACAAAAATCCTGACTTGCAGCTTCTATTGAGAAACCGGAAGATGTAGCAATACTAGAGGCCCAGATGACAGCCCTCACACACAGAGGGCAGCAGGCACTGCCCCGAGACAGGCCTCACTTGCCATCCACAGCCTGGGTGACACTTGCTGCTGTAGGGTTTGCATCTGCTGCCCCTTTTCCTGACTCTTCCCGTTCCTCCAGGTTTTCTTTTTCCTTAGAAAATTCTCTAGAAAAGAATTTTCATTCTTTTTCCCCTTCATAGTCCTGAATAAATATTCAGTCAAGTCTTCAGACTGCTGGGGAGAGTGAGTATGAGAAGCAGGGAGACCAAAGGAATGAAACCAGACCCTTTGCCCACATATCTTGATTTCTTCTTCTGTGGCTTCTTCTCCCTTCCAAAAATCACTCAATGTGTCCCATCTTCCAGGTGGAGGCCACAAGCAGGAAAGAAAAAGCCAAGCAGAGGCCCCTGGCCCTGAACACCGTGGAGATGCTGCGTGTGGCTAGCTCTTCTTTGGGTACGTAGGCGTGTTTCTCTAAAACCCCAAGAGACTTCTTGAGGCACATGGGCAGTGGCCCACTCAGCCACTACTCACCTGTGCTGAGCACCTCTCCCATGCACTGGTGCCGAGGCTTAGAGAGGACCTGAGCTTCCTGCGGATGTTATTTCTCTAAGTTCCAGAGTAGAAACAAAAACAGGAGAGAAGATCTCATTTCAAAGGATTGTTGGTTAATACTCAACAGCTTTGAATTTATGTGGGGAAACAAACTATTTCATAGTATTCGTTGTCCAAGCAGTTGCTGCCAGGACTGAACGCATGGAAGGCCACCCTCAAGGCAGGGCCCTCACCTATTCCTGGATCAGTGGAGTCCCCTCAGAGGCATTAAACTCTGGAATTCCAGCTCCGGAACCAAACCCTGTTCTAAATCCCAGCCTGGCCACTTCCTTCTTTGTCCCGAGCCTCAGTTTCCTCATGAGAAAATTAGGTGACGATATTACCTAGCTCTGGGTTGCGGTAAGGATTAAATGATGTGAAATAGCACATTTTTTAAATGCAGTGGTAATGCTGGCCACTACCTGAGAGGGACGTCCTGACGGTAGGGTCCCGGAGCAGCTTTTGCTGGTGCAGGGAAGAGGCCCATTCAGGTGTCACCTGCTGGGAACAGGTGTGAGCACCATCTCTCTGAGCCTCATTTCCTCAGTAGCAAGAAGGGGTTTTGGCTGGCAGCTGGTTGTCTCTGGGCATTAACGGCCCCCTGCAGGGAACTATGGCAGTGTTCTCTCTGAGTGGCGCTTCCAGGGTCCTTGGAGGGCAACCATGCCATTGAATGATGGCTAGCTGAGCACCAGCCTCTGCTGGTCTTTAGTGGCCCAGAGTGCCATGAGGACAGAAACACCCAAGTGCTCAGAGCTGAGGGCATGTGCTAACTCCTCCATCGTTGTCAGTCGTCATAGCAGGCATCGGCAGCCCCCATGGTGTGGTTACGGGTCTGTGGCCAGGATGTGGGGGAGAGGTGTTCTGAAGGCCACATCTGCTCACCACCACCACCAGCGCTGTGGAGCAGAGCAAGCAGTGTTTCCCATCAGGCCCCGTCCTGGGTGCTTCAGCCATGCCCACCCAGAGCCCCCCTTGCCCTCCAGCAGGTGCCAAAGCCTGAGCACACAGGCCTGGGGTCGGGCACCTGGCCGTCCTGTGTTCGGGCTAGCTGAGCCTCCTCTCTCTCACAGGCATGGGGCCGCAGCACGCCATGCAGACGGCAGAGCGGCTCTACACACAAGGCTACATCAGCTACCCGCGGACAGAGACCACCCACTACCCCGAGAACTTTGACCTGAAGGGCTGTCTGCGGCAGCAGGCCAACCACCCCTACTGGGCTGACACAGTGAGTGGAGCCACCCACACCTGCACACATCTGGCACCAAGGCCTCAGGAGCGGCTCAGGCACTTTGCCCAAACCCAGGGCTGGTGGGAGGGCGGGCTTACCCACACTCGGACTCTGCTATCTTCTCTCCCTCAGGTGAAGCAGTTGTTAGCGGATGGCATCAACCGCCCACGAAAAGGCCACGATGCTGGCGACCATCCCCCCATCACCCCCATGAGGTCTGCCACAGAGGCCGAATTAGGTATCAGGTGTCCCCCACTCCACCCCGTCCCAACACACGCAAGCCCCCAGGGAGGGAACACAAGCAGCTGCAGCAATGAGGCACTGTTGGACAGTGTCAGGCCCCGTTGACAATGTGGGGGCTCCTTCCGCCCCCACCTGCCCTGGCTGTGGCGAGGGGAGTCACCTGAAAGTTGTGCTCCATCACCACAGGACTAGGGCAGGAGTGAAATGGTGGCAGCAGGCACAGGTGGCTGGTCAGGGGGAGGCAAGTGGAGGCAAGTGACAGGATGGGACCAAGGCAGAGCGTGACAGGGCTGGACAATGGGAGCACCTCCTACCTCCTCCGGCCTGAGGCAGTGCTCGTGGCCCACGTGCCGGGAGAAGGCAGATGAGGAAGAGTGAGCAGTGTGGTGGAGACAGCAGCCACTGTGTACAGTCTGAGTTTGGAGCCACAGTGACATGTCACTAGATAGCCGTGTGACAGGCTCAGCACCTGAAGAGCAGTCCCACTGGAAGCATGTGCAGGAGGTAATGGGAGCCGTGGCTGTGAAGGAACCCCCAAGACACGGAGATGTGCTTTCCCTTCCTGTGCAGTTTCCTCCCTCCTTCCTGGGGATTTGGCGCAGGCTGGCCCTGGCATCCCACCCTGAGGACTTATCAGTAGGGCCCTGCTGCTCAAGTGAGAGTGCTGGGGGGTCCTTAGAGCCAGAGCCCCTGGCTGGGCTCACAGGTGACCAGCCCCAGGCCTGTTGCAGGGGGTGATACATGGCGGCTCTATGAGTACATCACCAGACACTTCATCGCCACAGTCAGCCACGACTGCAAGTACCTTCAGAGCACCATCTCCTTCAGGATTGGGCAGGAGCTCTTCACCTGTTCGGGGAAGACCATCATCTCACCAGGTAAAACTGCGTGTCCCAGGCCACCTCCTCTCTTCATCTACAGAGACAGAATGTTCTACGTTGGATCCAGGAATGGGAGGCCAGGTAGGGACCCTGAGTGGCAGTGCTATGTCTCTCCAGGCTACACAGAGATCATGCCCTGGCAGAGTGTGCCCCTAGAAGAGAGCCTCCCCACCTGCCAGAGGGGTGACACATTTGCCGTGGGCGAGGTAAAGATGCTGGAGAAGCAGACAAACCCGCCTGACTACCTGACTGAAGCCGAGCTCATCACGCTCATGGAGAAACACGGCATCGGTGGGTGCATCCCCCCCGGACCCCAAACTCAGGGTTCCCATCTCTAGGACTGGGCCCAAGAGTCTGTACTTGCAAAGTTGCCAGGTGACCCCTATCTTCCCAACCCAGTGAAGGGGCCAATAACTGGTGGCCCAGCGTGTGGCCAGCCGAGCTGGGCAGGCCCACAGCAGACAGCCCCTCACAAGGGCTCCATGTCGGGACCTGGCCTTCCCCATGAAGGCCGACATGCACCCTTGTGCACTACAGGGCCAGCACACACTGACTAATGCCCACAGTGCTGAGGATTGGCCCAGGATGCCAAACAATTCACAAAAGTCAGATCTGCATCCTCCCAAGTCCACAGCCAGCTGAGGTCTGTCTCGGTATCAGGATCTGGTCCTGCTCCTTCCAGGGCCTACAGTGGGTGCTGTGGCATGTGGGGATAGCTCACCAGCATGCTCTGTCCTTTCCTGTTAACAGGACAGCCCTGCTCTAGCTTAGGGACCCTTCCATGTCGTGTTTCTGGCAGTCATACACAAGACAGTGGTCTGGACCCACTAACCAAAAGGAGCTGCAGTTTGTGACAGTGAAGAGGGCTTTTGTGTTGCCTTCTGAACAGGAAAGTGGTCAAGGGTGGCCCTGTTGACTGAGGTCCACAGGGCTGTGTCAGAAGGGCCTAAAGAGAGCTGCCACCTGGGGCTATGGCTGAGATACAGTGGGGCTGCAGAGCCCTGCACAGGCACAGTGCCACTCAAAGCACTACCACAGCTGGATTCAGATCCCAGCCTTGTGCCTAGAGCCGCAGGACCTCAGCAGGCTCCTCAGCCTCCAGACGCCAGCTTCTTCGCATGGGAAATTCTTCTTTGTGGAATTGCTTTGGGAAGATGGCAAGTGTGCAATAAGCATCGTCTTTTTCTCCCCCTTGACCAAGGCAAACTATAGTCAGAAAGCCTCAACTTTAACTTTGCTTTCTCTGCCAAGGAGCCTCCTCAGGGCAGAGGAGGCTGCAGCCCTGGACCTGGGAACCTGCCCTGGGGGTCATGAGGGACCCTGGAGAGAGGGAGGAGTCAGGAGACAGGAAATGGGCAAAACATCTCTGTATTCAGGGGACTGGGCCCAGGTTCCAGGAGGGAAGTGAGTACCACAGGATCAAGGCAGGAGAGGCCAAAAAGGTCACATTTATCAGGCAGCATAATAAGCTCCGTGACCTTGACAGAGTTCCCTGACCTCTCTGAGCGTCTGTCCTCAACTGTAAAGCAGAAATGAGCACCTCATGTTATGAGGGCTGTCCTTGGGTTCACAAGGCAGTACATGAAAGGCATGTGGTGCAGTGCCCCACGCAGTGCAGGGGGCACTTCAGGCACAAAGCTTTCCCTCCTCTGGGAGGCCAGGAGCAGCCAGGGAGGGGCCAGAAGCAGGGACCCTGTGACAGGTGAGGGTGAAGCTGGGCCACACATCTGAAAGGGCTTGTCAAGGGCAGACTGAGGAATACCAAGGCCTTGCTATGCATTTCAGGGACAGACGCCAGCATTCCTGTGCACATCAACAACATCTGCCAGCGCAACTATGTCACCGTGGAGAGCGGGCGCCGGCTCAAGCCCACCAACCTCGGCATCGTCCTGGTGCACGGCTACTACAAGATCGGTGAGTCCCTCTGTCCTGCCTCCCAGGGCTGGCTGGGCCTGGGTCCTTGCTAAGGTGCTTGCCTGCTCTGGCCCGTGGAGGTCCCACAGGGGCCTGTGGGAGATGGAGAGGCAGACCTGGCTCAGGGATAACCCGGAGCACATCTGTGATGTGGTCCTATATGCAGGATGTCCCTGGTCACTGCACAAGATTTCCTGGTGGGAAATCAGGAAAGGCCTGCAGACATAGAAGGCAGCCTGGTACCATCCAACTCTGTGGACGGGTAGCCTAGGGAGAGGCCTGGAAGACTGGTTAAGCTGGAGGGGTGGGCAGGGCAGTGGCTCCTGCCCTGCCTGGTAGGGGTGTCACAGCCCCTGGGTGTGAGTACTCACAGCAGCATCTGCCCCCCTGCCTGCCGCAGACGCGGAGCTTGTGCTCCCCACCATCCGTAGTGCGGTGGAGAAGCAGCTGAACCTGATCGCCCAGGGCAGGGCTGACTACCGCCAGGTCCTGGGCCACACCCTGGACGTCTTCAAGAGGAAGTTCCACTACTTCGTTGACTCCATCGCTGGTAAGGCCCGCCTCTTCTGTGCCCTCACCAGAGGACCCTTCGTCGGGGCCACCAACACTCAGGGTTCTGGGGGGCCCCCTCATGAGACCAGCTCCAGATCTGGACTCCAGGCCTCTACGGGCCAACGTGATGGTCCTCCTCCCTGGGTTATTGTCAGGATTAAAGAGCAGGTGCATCCACGCCACTCACAGAGCCAGGGACACACATGTCTCACAGACGGGACCACTGCTCTGCTGTTCTGTTGCCGAAACAGGATCCCCACTGCACTCAGGGACATGTTCACACTCAGATCTCTGGCCATGCCTGGTGGCCTCTCCCCCAGTCAACCCAGTTAGCCCAAGCCATCTGTTGGGCAGGTGGGCTGCTGGAGTCCGCTCTTGGAGACAAGGAGGGACATGAGTCTCTTCCACTCTGCTTCTTCCCAGGCATGGATGAGTTGATGGAGGTGTCTTTTTCGCCTCTAGCAGCCACAGGCAAGCCCCTTTCACGCTGTGGGAAGTGCCACCGATTCATGAAGTATATCCAGGTAGGTGGGGGTGAAGAGCTGTGACTGCCCCTCTGGCCTGCAGTGCCTGTGCGCTAACTCAGACAAGCCATGTCACTTCTTCAGGCCTCTTTATTGTCAGCCACACAGGAATGATATTCTTTGTCCTGGTTGTCACACAAGAATGATTGAGAGGCCTAAAGCAGCCTTGCCAACAAACACCACAATCTCCCCATGACCCCAGGAACACATAAGCCATTAGGCCATTTAAACACATACTGTCCATTTTTTCCTAACACCACAGTTCTTGCTATCATGAGTATTAACATCCATGCAGGGATTTTAGAACTGCCTTTCTTCATGGGTGGAGCAAGTGTCCTGAGACTCCTAGCTGGGAAATGTCTTACGGACTCTGTGTTACCCGTTGCAGATTCTGTATCGTGTATTGTGTGTTATATGGCGCCTACTCTGTATCATGAGGGGAACGAGGGCAGTGGGAGAGTCGGTGGCCCCAGCAGCCCTCGTGCCCCTCCCTGGCATTGCTGCAGGCCAAGCCAAGCCGTTTGCACTGTTCCCACTGCGATGAGACCTACACCCTCCCGCAGAACGGCACCATCAAACTCTACAAGGAGCTCCGGTGCCCACTGGACGACTTCGAGCTGGTCCTGTGGTCCTCGGGCTCTCGGGGCAAGAGCTACCCTCTGTGCCCCTACTGCTACAACCACCCGCCCTTCCGAGACATGAAGAAAGGTGAGTGCAGCATCTCCCATCCCTGGCCACTCCCTCCTGAGCCTGGCCTCCCCGTCCCTGCTGGGTCCCTGCGGTCTCTGTTCAGCATCAGCCCCTGCCTCATACCATGCTGGACTCTAAGGGGACACCTCACCCTGGCACTGAGATAAAAGACCCCAGAGTGTATCTGGGGCTCTGCTCATGCATCAGCCAGCCAGTCTGCCACCCTCTGCCCAGGTCACAAGTAGGCAGGCTAATCTAGTCCACTCAGTCAGGATCTGGGCAGGGGTTGTAACTGTGCCCCCTTGTGGACTGGGGTGAGTGAGAGGATAAGTGGGCGGTGTGCCCTCAGTGTCCACCGCTGTTCTCTCCTTGTGCTTGTTACTGGAAAAAGGCAAGTGTGTGTCTGGGCAGGGCAGAGAGCAGCGAGCTAGGAGCCTGAAGGGGGCCCAGGGCCCAGTGCACTCCCCAACAGCTGTATCAGCTCCTTTACACCCACTTGGCCTCGTGGGGTATCATCATCCTATACTGCCCACAAGGAGCCAGCAGGAGTGAGGTGTTCGCCTACAGGGAGTCTGGAGAGAACCCTCAGGGGTCACAATCTGCATTCAGGCTGCCAGGAAGAGTGAGGCTCTGTCCCTGCCCTCCGACAGCTTCCAGAGCAGTTGAAGTCCCATGAGGCCCAGTGACATCAGGACCACATGAAGCTGCCAATAACCAATTGGAGAAGCAAAGCAAGGGGGGATGGGCTCAGCTGGAATTAGCTGGGCAGGAAGGTCTCGAAGGCTGAGGAAGTTTCAGATATGCAGAGAATGGAGGTGATGGCAGCCTGGGGACTTCAGGAGCCAAGGGTTCCCATGAGCAGGGGTGTTCCCAAGAGTGAGGCCAAGAGGAGTTCGTTCTGCTGGGACAAGGGATCCAGGGGTTTGAGGCACTGAGCAGGCCCCTGGAGCTGCAGAGGGGAGATGAGCAGGCTAGTGTGCTTACGGGGCTCGCGTCTCCCCACCAGGCATGGGCTGCAACGAATGCACACACCCTTCCTGCCAGCACTCGCTGAGCATGCTGGGCATCGGCCAGTGTGTGGAGTGCGAGAGCGGGGTGCTGGTGCTGGACCCCACCTCGGGCCCCAAGTGGAAGGTGGCTTGCAACAAGTGCAATGTGGTGGCTCACTGCTTCGAGAACGCCTACCGGGTGCGGGTGTCGTCCGACAACTGCAACACCTGCGAGGCTGCCCTGCTCGATGTGGACTTCAACAAGGCCAAGTCCCCGCTGCCAGGCGACGAGACACAGCACACGGGCTGTGTCTTCTGTGACCCTGTCTTCCAGGAGCTGGTGGAGCTGAAGCATGCAGCCTCCTGCCACCCCATGCACCGTGGCGGCCCAGGCAGGAGGCAGGGTCGAGGGCGAGCCCGGGGCCGGCGGCCCCCAGGGAAACCCAACCCCAGGCGGCCAAAGGACAAGATGTCAGCCCTAGCGGCCTACTTCGTATGACGGCCAGTGAAATGCTGTGCAGATGCCTCACAATGATTGTCCTTTGTGCCACTGAAACCATTAAAATGCATTTTGTCTTCTCTAGAGCAAGAAGCTTGGGGCCTTTTGCTAGTGCAGCGATATCAGAGGGTTACTGTGTCCCTGGGAACCTGTGGGGCTCCCTCCTCCCTTGCCTCCCCTTCATTCTGCATACACGTCCAAAGTGCTCCCCACTGTGCCCATGCCCTGGCAGTGCCTGCAAGGAGGCCACCAAGTCGAACCACAGGGAACAGAGCCATTTGGTGGCTCAGATCCCGTTTCAGTGCGGGTGCACAACTAGGACACAGTAAGGAAGGTGGGCACCGACAGCCCATCCCTCTGGCAGGGGGAACAGGTGGGGCTTGGAAAGCCCTCTCTGGACCTTCGCTCCAGTGCACTGCTCAGGTCGCCCTCCTGACCCCACACTTATATGCCCCCTGCTCCCAGCTCTGCAGTTCTAGCAAGCTCGGTATGTGGTGCCTTTGTGCAACTCTGGCAGCTTCCCGAGGTCTGTTCCAATTCCTGTTCTCATGACAAGCCCTTATTGTCTCAGACAGAGGCAGCTGGGCACCCCGTTGAAGCCGTTCACATGCCAGGTTTAGAAAATGCCCTGTAAGCCAAACCACCCTGTGGCAGCCGGGTACAGGCTGTGGCCACCCATCTGACTGGGGCTCCTTTCTGTGCTTCCCACTCTGGCACCAAAGAAGGGCACCTGTGTTAGGTCCGTTGTGGGTTGGAAAATCCCTCCGTTCTCTGTCCATGCTTCACTGTGTGGTGGCAGGAGCTAAGCAAAACAGCTTTCCAGACTGTTCAGTGGAACACTTGTTTGAGGGACACACAGACACCCCCCACCCTTCTCAGTAGTAGAGACACAGTTCACACCAGGACATATAAGGCTCTGAGGAGAGCTTCTGTAAAGAAACTCATATCTTCGTCTGGCCAGTTAGTTCAGTAGGTTAAAGCGTGGTGTTATAACACCAAGGTGAAGAGTTCAGATCCCCCTACTGGCCAGCCACGAATAAAAAGGAAAACCATAGCTCACCCAACATTACACACAGTCATGGCCCCCACCAGGACCCCTCCTCTCGGAAGCCCTGACAAGCCAACCCTGGAGTTCCTGGAACACCATCTGGGAAACTACTGTGGAAGTTTAAAGAAAATATGCAGTGAGATGAAGGGGCATCACTCTGGGAGGGCTGCCCCTGAGGGCACACATCTGTTGGTGGGGAGGGTCCCTGGCATGGGCTGTGACTTTGCTCTTCCACCCACATATCCCAGTCACATAGTGAGCAGACCCAGGGCCTCTCTCCACAACAGGTGACCCAGCTCCCTTATGCTCCAGGACCTTTGCAGGGAAACAGCCCAGTTACAGGGTTAGTTTGGGCTCAGGAACAGAGACTGTCTCTTAGGCCTTAAACCCTGACCACCCATTCCTTACCAGGATTTTGCACTGAGATTTCAGTCGCAAGCAGGGCTAATCACAAAGTGCTCTTGTACTTTTCCTTGTCAGCTCCCTTAAGTGTGATTCTCCTTTAAGGCCCTTGGCTTTTGAAGCTGGATCATGTACTACAGGCCCCTTCATGTTGTACCATCCAGTAGCATCCAACCAGACAAGGAAGGGACGAGGCCTGTTTTAGGCTAAAACTGCCTTTGGAGCAGCCATTCTCCTCAGGACCATACCTACTGTCCTGGAGGCTGTGGAGGTTGGTGGCTGCAGGCCGGCCTGCTCTGAAAGGGGTATGGACAGTCCCCACACAGACCAGACCTGCACATGGCTGACAGTGGCAGGGCTGGTAGTCCGTCGAGCTGCATCAGTGGGACAAAGACCATTGCCTAGACAGACTCCATGTCTGTCACCTTGAGATGCCGGCACACACTGACACTGGCTGCCCCATGTGTGTGTGTTCAATTGAGTGCAAAACCCCTTCCAGGGCTGCTAGACAGAAGTCACCACCGACCTGCAGCTGCAAACTCACTCTTCCTCCACTCCCCACAGGTCAGGCCCTTGCAGACCTGAGGAAGCCAGCAGCTCACAGAGATCAGAGGGCCCCCTTTAGAAGGTAGCACTGCTGTAAGCAGGAAGCCAGGGCACCCCTTTGCAAGTGGCCTGGAAAGTCAGGGGCGAAGAGTTTACAATTCCTTCCTGAGGTCATGGGCATTACTGATGATATGAAAGCCCAAGAGCGATATAATCCTGTCTCTCAGATGAGTCCAGCAATGTGGGTGGTATGAAGGGACAGAGGGAAGAGGGAGGTGTTTGTAGCCACCTGCAGATGGATGAGGGCCCCATGGGGAGGAAGCAGAGGGCTCAGGGCAGGCTTCCAGAACGGGATATTTGGGGGCCAGAGAGAGTTCAGTCAGAGTACGCAGAGGTGGAAGGAAAACATGGGGCTGAGTGCTATGGGAGCCCCAGCTCTCTGCCTACCTCACCAGGGGCCCAGCCTTGTGAGAGAAGCAGAGAAGCGTCAACTCTGGGTGGCTGGGTGGAGTGGGTGACATGGAGAGATTCCTTTCACAAGGGTGAAAGCTGGAGCTGAGGCGTGATGGAATGCAGACAGCAAGGCGTTGACAGGAGCCACGGGGCACAAGTAATCTTGGGTATGTCCTTGGCCTAAAGCCCAACAGGGACAAGTTCCTAGTGGCTCGCTTTGCCATCATCTCTAATCTGCCAACCTCAAATGGAATTAGTGTTCAAGAGTTTGATGTGGCTCTAGCTGACACGGCCTGCAGTTATCAGCTTTCACTGACACCGCACTTTACAGTATGGGAGGGCCTGTCACTTGTACCACCTCACTTATTCTGTGGTTCTCAAACTTCATCCCACAGCCATTCTCATGTAGGTGCTCCCGGGCACACTTTGAGAAACACTGGCTCAGGGTCTCGCAACAACCCTGTGATATAGCTTGGCTGCTGTTGTCCCCATTTTTCTGGTAAAGAAACTGAAGCTCGGGGGAGTTAAGGAATATGCCCAAGGTTACAGGTTATAAGAAGTAGGCTCAAGCCTTGTTCAGGGTCAGCACACTGATAGGTATCTAGGAAGGGGTAAGAGAGTGGAATAAGCCAGAACCACACACACATACCCCTGCCCTGCTTTCTCTGCCCAGACATCCCTACCCCTCTGCCTCACAGACCCACTCCCACCCCAAACGGTTTCCTTTCGATTGCTCAGTTGCTAATTCTCCAGATTCCTGGCTTCACTGAAACCCTCCTCTTAGTGAAGCATCCCAGAGACACTAATTCCTGGGAAGGACATGGGCCAGTGTGGGGACCTGACGGTCAGGTGGGCAGGGCCACAGCAGGATTTTTGAGAGCCCATCCTCCATTTAAAAAAAATTGTTTTTAATTATATCTTACAAATACATTGGTATAAAGACAAATGTATTTATATTATATATTAAAACATTTTCTTTGACCTGAAAGTTCATTTATTTCTTCTAGCTTTGAAAGAAAATATTTTTGTGAGCCTCTGGTGGCAGAAAAATGGCCCCCTGAAGATGTCCATGTCCTAATTCCCAGAACCTGTGCTGTTGTGCTGAACATTGCAAAGTGGAATTAAGGTTGCAGATGGAATTAGGGTTGCTAATCAACTGACATGAAAATAGGGAGATTATCGTGGATTATCTGAGTGGGCCCAATGTCATCACAAGGGTCTTTAGAAAAAGCAGAGGGAATCAGATGAGGGAACCAGAGAGATGGCATCATGAGAAGGGCTCGACTGGCCCTGTCTGGCTTTGAAGAGGGAGGAAGGGGCCACAAGCCAAGAAATATGGGTGGCCTTTAGAAGCCAGAAAAGACAAGAGAAAGGATTCTCCCCTAGAGTCCACTAGAAAGGAACGCACCCTGCTGACATCTGGATCTCAACCCATTGAGACTGTGCGGTTCTGACCTCCAGAACCGTAAGATAATAAGTCTGTGTTGTTTTAAGTTTGTGGAAACTAACACAGCCCCCCAAAGTATGTTGGGCCCGGGCCTTGTGCTTCCTGCACCTTATGGATCGGCAGCCCTGCGCAGCCTGGGTTTGCATCGCTGCTCTGGCACTTCCCAGCTGTTGGCAGCGCAAGTTGCTTAATTTCTGGGCGCTGTGAGGTAGGGATTGCTTTCTCCCATCTAACCACCCACCCAACGCTTGAGAAACAAGCAAGTGGCTAGTGACTGGCATGACTCCTGAACCCAGGTGGAGCACCGCTGACCACCTAAAATGAAACGGAGGCAGCCACAAGCTGTGAGGCCGCCAGGCGGCAGGAGAGGCCCGGCCCCGCCCGACCGGAGGCCGGATTGCGCCTGCGCAACACCCGCGGCGGCCAGGGACGGGAAGTGGGCGGGGCCGGCCAGGAGCAGCTCGTGGGGCGCGGAGCAGCGGAGCGGCAGGTGAGGCCCGTGGGGACCTGGGGTGAGGAAGCCCGAGGGGCGGGATTAGGATACTGACGGGGCTCGGGTGAGGGTCAGGTGGAGCCCACGGCGCACAGGGGTGAAATGGGACTGAGGAACCGGAGGGGCGGAATAGGGGGACTGGGGAGGCAAGGCGGCCAAGACAAGGCTCAGAAGGGGGGACCCAAGGCGTGCGGGGGTGAAATGAGGGACTGAAAAGAGGGGAAAGCAGCTGGGTACCCGAGGAACGCGAGGCGGAGCGGGTGATGGGGTGGCTGCGGAGCCCAGGGCGCAGAACTGGGGGTCCTTTGGACCAGCGGGGGTGTGGCCGAGCCGAGGGCCACGTGGGGACTAATGGCCATAGACAGAATGGGGTGGTGAGGGATGATGCGCCCCCATTTTCCGGGATTTGGCCCCTCCACACCCCATCCCACCCCCCAGGAGCAGCCTTCTTCCCTGCCCTCTATCCCACCAGCCCTTGCACCTTCGAGGTGCCACATCTCTACCCGAGTGCCCCTACCCCGTGACCCCCCAAATGAATTTAAGGTAAGTAAAAGCAAGTACTTAGGCTGCAACTGCTTTAGTTGGAGGTGTGTGAGACCGAGCCTCAGGCACGACGATCTTGGGCTCCAGCACTGCAGCTGTGTAACCTCAGGCATGCCTCTTAACCACTCTGTGCAATAGGGAGAAATGACACCTGACTGTAGGGATTTTAGCATACGGCCTAGCACGCAGTGGGGCCCAGTAGACAGTGGCAGACTCCTCCACAGCCCTCCACCCTGCAGGACTCTGACACATGTCCTCAGGACATTCCCTGGGGTAAGTTCTGCAGGCCAAGCTGTACTCCCACCGTGTCGGATAGAATATAAGGTCAGCCGTCACTCTGATGCCATCTCCAGCTAATTTCTGGCCTTTATGCCCATATCCATCCTATTCAAATTTCCCTCTTTTCCTCCTGCAAGTGGAAGTGGCAAAGACACCAGGCATCAGAGGACCCTGTTTGAGTCCCACTTTGCCATTTCCCACCTGTGTGACCTTAGACGGTGCTCACGTTCCAGGAATCTATTTTTTTATCTACAACAGGGCCTAACAGTATGTGCTTATCAGCATAGTTGTGAGAGGTAAACAAAACAAATACCACTTTGAAAGCTGTAGACTTTCACACAAGTTCATTTGTAGAATTCCTTTGAGATACCACCTGAAGCCAACCCTGTCTTTAAGACCTGTCTCTGCTACCCACTGTGCTCTGAGGAGTGTACTAGTTCCTCTTTGTAGGTGCCAGGCTTCAGCCCACCCACCCACTGGTCACTCTTTTCTGCCATCCCACTTACCACCTGCTGTGCATAAAGGGCCAGAGTAGGCTCCCTGACCACAGGAAGCCTAATAATCTGTCAAGAAAGTCAAGCCTATAAAAAGAAAAGTGGTTGCACAACAATGTGAAAGTGCTTAATGCCACAGAACTATACATATAAAAATGGTTAAAGTGAGGGGCCGAGCCCGTGGCGCACTCAGGAGAGTGCAGCTCTGGGAGCGCAGCAACGCTCCCACCGCAGGTTCAGATCCTATGTAGGAATGGCGGGTGTGCTCACTGGTTGAACGCAGTGCGGGCGACACCACACCAAGGGCTGTAATCCCCTTACCGGTCATGAGAAAAAAAAAAAATGGTTAAAGTGATAACATTTTATATTATATATATATATATTTACCAAAGTTACGTATATGTAGAGAAAGATCTGGAAGGATTTACACCAAGCCATTCCCAGTGGTTATTTATTTATTTATTTATTTATTTATTTTTGGTCCTTTTTTGAGACTGGCCGCGCCGCACTCAGCCAGTGAGCGCTGTCAGCGCATCTGTCATCCCTATATAGGATCCGAACCCGCGGCGGGAGTGCTGTTGCGCTCCCAGCACCGCACTCTCCCGAGTGCACCACGGGCTCGGCCCGCCAGTGGTTATTTATGATTAAAGAAAAAAGATTCTCCGTTGGTACAAAAAAAATTTAGCAATGAATATGATACTTTTGTAACAATGATGACGCTGTTTCCTTTTCTAAGGATTGCTATTTTTTTCATTACCCAAGTTCTGAGGTTAAGCAAGACTCAAGTATTGTGTCTGTACCAACTAGAAAAATGTAGTTGTGTCAAAACCGGTAAACCAAAGGAAAATAAATATTTCAAGTTAAAAAGAAAGAAAATCTTTACAAGGCAGGTGTGAGCAAAAGCGCTGTAGAGTCATGGACGACAGTGTCCTGGATCCCAAAGGTGGGAAGATTTCAGCAGAGCCTTGAAGGATCAGAGATCTTGGAGCACAATGGAAGTGCAGGGGGACTGCAGAATTAGTTCAGGGCCAGGAGGTGAGGGGTTGTACTAGGGCCGTGGGTGCAGAAATGAAAGGAGGAGCCTCAAGAGAGCCAATTCCTGGGGTCGGTGACTGATGAGGGGTGGGCCAGGGACAGAAAGGATTCAGAATGACCTCCCGGGGTTTCAGTTGCTGTTAGGGACCAGGTTCCCCAGCGCGAACCCCACCAACGGATTCTGGGAACGTTCCTTAGCCTTTATGCTGCAGCCTGTGCCTATAAAGGTGGGATAACAACAAAAGGTTTTGGGAAGGTTAAAAGAAGTGACACAGGAAGAGTGCTCAGAGCAATGACAGCACCCCAAGGCCCCTGGCAAGTGTTAGCTGGCAACACCGTTAATCCCACCACTGCGGCTGCCAGCTGATGAGAAGTGCAGAGAGGTGCAGTTCTGGGAGCCAGGAGGAACCAGCTAATGGTTCCATTTGGCCAGACTGGTCAAGATATACAGCACTGGCATTGGGAACCCAATGTCCCACTCATACCCACCCCAGGCCCTTGGTGACTTGTGCAGACTCATGCATGCGTCCCTCCCCCTCTGAGCCCTCCAGGCCCTTGGTGACTTGCGCAGACTCATGCATGCATCCCTCCCCCTCTGAGCCCTCCACTCCTCTGCCCCAGTCAGGATAAGCCTGCCCCAGGCCCAGCCTGCTCTCCACACCCCCTTTTCCTGCTTACCAGCTAGCTGCCACATTATTCCTGAGATTATGTCTGCTCCAGGTGATCCCACAAGAACTCAGAGCCATGGCACAATCCCCTGTCCCTCCAGGCACTCTCAGGGATGCCACTGTTACCCCTTTGGGTTAGGAATTTCTCCTTCCCTCACTGCCCCGATATATGCCTTTATCTCTAGGTCGTAGGCTCCTGAGGGCAGGGATCGTTTTGTTTACATCTGTATGGCGTACATTAGGTTCCAGAGTTTATTGATAAAAGGAAGGACAAGAAAGGTAGTTATTCTTGTCCTTTATCCCAGCTGAGCCCCAGGGAAGGAAAGGCTGTGTCCTGGTTCCTCTCCTTACCCGTTGCCTGTGCAGGGCGATGCAGAAATGAGCCTGGTTAGTCCCCAGCAAGTAGGTTGGCTCTGTGCACCCTGCCTTTGTAGTGAAAGCGGACAGCTGGCGCAAGCCCTGAGAGGAAGCCAGCCCATCCACTCTGCAGATGCAGGCAGAATGCTGCCTGGACCCCACACCCCACCAAGTGTGCATGGTGGAGGCCCGTGCTGGGCCCTGGGCTAGGGGTGGTGGGGACAGGACATGGAGGACAGACATGTGTCCAGGCACCCAACCACAGCCCCCCATGAGCAGGGGCACACTGTGGGGGGGAGGGGTCTATAGTGGTGCAATGCACAGAGGTAGGGCCTCCAGCCTCAGGGAAACAGGCAGACTGCAGGGAGGGGCTTCAGGCACTGGACGCAGCACCCTGAGGCAGGCAGGAGGCACCTGCATTCCAAAAAGTCAAACAAGTGGAATCAAAAGTGAAGGGTCTTAAATTCTGTACTTGAATGTGGGGCTTTACCCTGTGGGCCGGGGTTTCTCCAGCTGAGGCTGTCTGTATTTGTGGGGGTGAGTGGCAGTCCTTTCATTCTGATCCTAATCGTAAATTTACATGAGCACATTTCACATGGCTGAGATTTCATGGCGTCTAGGTCACTTCAAATTGCATGGGAGGGGGTAGTGTCTCCCAGACCCCAGGCTCAGACCCCAGGCTCCAGGCGCTGGCAGTTACTGGGGACAGTGCTGCATTGTTCACATTTTTCTCCCATAAGCACCAGGAGGCCAGAGCGGTTCACAGGCAGAGGAGGGGACTTGGCCTCTTTTTCTGCTCAAGGGCATCCCAGCTTGCTGGGAAATGCATGCCACCTCCTTGTTTTCTCATCAGCTTAATTGTCCTGCTCTGCAGCTCTGCTGGCAGGCCCTCCCTTCTCCTCTGTTGACCCTCCCTGTCACCCCGCACCCAGGTCCCCAGCTCTTCTCATTTCTCCATTTCACAGAGTCTTCTCTTTGTGGTTCTAATGTAAGTGTCCCTTTTGCTCTCCTGCTGATTTCTTCTTTGTTTTACATGCTGTATTTTTTTTACCTGTTTGCCTGTTGTGACCCAGGCTACGTTCTACTTCTACTTGAGTAAATTTGAAAGATAGTGATGAATTTAAGTCTATCCCCATAACCTTCGATAGCAAGTGCCTTTGTTTTTGGTTGCTGGCCGGTATGGAGTGCCCTTATTTCTATATCATTTTTACGTATCTACTTAAAATAAATTAACTTTCTATCTGGTCTTTGAAAGAAGAGAGAGGTTTTGTGTTTTTTAAATTTACCACCCTTCGCCCTTTGTGCTCCAAATCCTTCACTGATCAGACATTTAACTTGGCGCTGGCTGGGACCCTCCCCCACTTCTCCTTTTGTGTTTTTTATCTTCATGCATCTGGAAGATTCGTTCTAAGTTAGTGACTCTTTTTTTTTTTTTTTTTTTAAAGATGACCGGTAAGGGGATCTCAACCCTTGACTTGGTGTTGTCAGCACCACGCTCAGCCAGTGAGCAAACCGGCCATCCCTATATGGGATCCGAACCCGTGGCCTTGGTGTTATCAGCACCGCACTCTACCGAGTGAGCCACGGGCCGGCCTTAAGTTAGTGACTCTTGATAAGGACAACCCCTCCCTGGCAGTGTTCGGTGGGCCACTGGCTCCCATCATCTCTTCTTATTTTCACCTTCACACCCCTGCCCACAGCTGCCCTTTTGACAAAGTTTGGAGGCACAGTCTGTGGATATTCTAAGACTGATGATTCTGGAAGATTCTCCCCTGTGGTTCTGCCCTCTCCATTCAGCTATCAGAACCTGGAAGGCTTCAGGGAAGGGATAGGCCATGAAACTGCTTCCCAGATTCTCCTGCCTGGAACTCGGGGTGCTCCTCAGGCTCTCACGTCAATTTGTCACCAGAACGGAACCCTGTTTATTTCCCTGGGTGTTAAATGTGTGGGCTTGTTCCCAAAGAAAGCTTCCTAGTCTGGGTCTCAGATGAAACCTGTGGTAGAGGGCTCGGAGGGAGCAGACGCTGGCCAAGAAGAAAGGGACAGGAGAGAGAAGGGCCTGTGTTGAGCTGAGCACTGCTGGCAGGTAGGTGATGTGCCCAGGTGTGCTCAGGTGTGTGTGTGGTAGGAAGTAGCATCTGGAGAGGGCTGGGCTGCAGCACTGCAAATGGGTCAAATCTCTCAGGGTGATTAAAGGAAGACGAAAGCGAGAGAGACGCTCTAATGTTCCAGGGCTGTTTGGGTCTGGAGGGCTGTGAGAGAGGGGCTCATGTACAGGTGGGCCCTCAGGTGTCTGGCTTAGCCATAGAGGTGTCTGACGGGGGTGGCAGACTAGGGAACCGGAAGAGGCACACAGGCTGGGAGAAAGGAGAAAGGCCAGATGTGAGCACAGAGAGGATTAGTCTGGCCACTGCTCTGCGGATCTAAGCTAGGAGAGAAGAGGAGCTGGATGCCACCTGAGGGTGGAGGCAGGGGGCCAGAGGCCTGAGTCCTGGACAACTGAGGCCCTCAGGCACACCAGCTCAGGCTCTGGAGTCCCTCCTTCCATTCTGAGACCTCAGGTGAGGGGCTCTCCCTCCCCAAGCCTCAGTGTTCTCATATGTAAAATGGTGGCTCATCCTAGTTTGTTCCTGGGGTGTCAAGAGCAGTGCACAGGGCCTGGCAGCTAGTCAGCCTTCCGCCTTCCTGAGGATGTGGGAGGAAGAGCCCAGGAGGCAAGAGCCAGTGCTGTCCATAGCACCTCCCAGCCAGGGCTTAGGAGGCATGAGCCCTTATAAGCTCACAACTCACTCCTCCTGTTAGAGAGGATTTAACAGGCTTGACCACGTACGTGTCCCAGGTTAACCCTCCGCTTCTCTTCTGCTTACCCCTCGGGTGGCCTGGCAGCCTCTGGGGAGCCCTTCCTGATCCCCCTCTGCTCCGTCTCCAGAATAGCCCTGGACCGGCCCCTCCTGCATGTGGACCCTTCTCTCTGCACCCCCAAAACCACCGCCGTGGGCCAGGCAGGTAGCCCTTCTCCTGTCTGGTCACCACTTCCAGGCTCAAAGACCTGATGGCATCACCAGGGTCCCACGGTCCAGTTCATCCGCGTCTCCTGCCTCCATGGCCTGGCCCCCGCCTCCCTCTCCTGCCCACCTCTGGCCGTACTAGCCACCCTGTCCCAGGAATATATCTTCCTTCTCCATCACTTCTCCTTTGAGATGTCCACATGGCCTCATCTTTGGGCACCCATGTCCTCACTCACACCCACGTGAGGACATCAGCTGCAGTTGTTGCTCCCTTACATGAGGCCCAGGGTGTGGTGTGGTGCCTGCTGCACGACACTTGCAGGACGAGAGAGAGCAGGACCCCTGCATTGCACACTGCAGGGCACCTGTCGCCCCAGGACATTCTGACTCTGACGTCTCTCCTCAGAGTGAAGACTGACTGGAGACATCTCACCCCAGCCCAGCTGCAGGCCCCCCGGGATGCTCCGGGCATGGCCTCTGGAGCCCCACAGAAGAGCAGCCAGATGGCCTGTGGCACCGAGGAGACCCCAGGCTTCCTGGATGCGCTCCTCCATGACTTCCCAGCCCCTCTGAGCCCACAGAGCCCTTTGCCCTGGAAGGCCCCAGGGACAGTGCTCAGCCAGGAGGAGGTGGAAGGCGAGCTGGCCGAGCTGGTGATGGGCTTCCTTGGCAGCAGGTAGGCCTGTGTACACTCGGAGGGGGAGCAGGGGGTGCGGTGTGTCTGCCACAGACCTAACCTGCATCCCCGTGATGACACTGTCCTGCCTCCTGTGGCTGCTGTAACAAAGTGCCACAGCCTGGGCAGCTTGAAGCACCAGAACTTTGTTCCCTCACAGTTCTGGAGGCCAGAAGTTCAAGACCAAGGTGTCAGCAGGGCTTCACTCTCTCGAAGTTCATAGGGGAGAACCTGCTGCAGGCCTTTCTCTTAGCATCTGGCATCAACTTCTTAGTGTTCCTCAGCTTGTAGTTTCCTCTCTCCAAATGCACCCTCCGTGGCCCGTGGCGCTCTCCCTGTGCACTCGTGTCTTCATGGCCTCTCTCTCTGTCTGTGTCGCTTCTCCTCTTCTTGTAAGGACACAAGTCATATTTGATCAGGGGCCACCCCACTGTAGTATGACCTCATCTTAACCTAACAGATTATTTTTACAAAGGCTCTAATTACAAATAAGGTCATGTTCTGAGCCACTGGGGATTAGGACTTCATTGTCTTTGTGGGAGACATAATTTAACACATAACGGGTGCTAAGCAGTAGGTCCTATTTCTGTCCCGTGGAGGAGGCAGACATCAGTGAGTTAAGAGACACACAACACCTTGCAGTTAGGGCAGGGCCACGTGTTCCCCCTGGCCAAGGATCAAGAGTTAGCTGGTGTTGTCCCATTTCACAGGTGAGGATACTGAGGCACAGAGAGCTGGCACGACCAGCTTAGCTGATCTTGAGGAAGACAGAGTAACGTGTCTGTGGGCAGACAGCACGCCAGCCTCCTAGGCTGACCTCAGAGGTCCCTTCTTCAGAAGACCTCGGCCTGGGCCTCCTGGTCCTCCCCCCACTTCATTTATTCATTCATTCTGGAAGTATTTATCCCATGAAAGACAATGAAGGACAGATGTCTTCTCTGTCCCTCTCTGCTCAGGCAGCGGCAGGCTCTTGGAGTCAGGCTGCTCTGTCTGCCACAAGGAGTGGCTCACGGAGGTGATAGGACCAGCAGGCCACACAGCATCCCTGTGAACCTCATCCTCCCTGAGGGGATGTGCCCATGGTCCCTGGTACCAGCATTACCCATGGGTCCTCTGCAAATCCCCTAAAGCCAGGACATGTCCTGGGCCATCCCCCAACAGAGCCTTCAGCCTCGGCGGCTACCATCTCAATATCCCTTAAGCACATACTTCCTTTGCCCTGTTACAACAGATCCACTTTGTTCCTGCATGGACCGTGACCCCAAGGCCCCAGCAGAGTCAGTGACACACGCTTGCCCTTGCAGCATGGAATCAGATGTCACTAAGTGTGTCAGCCATGTGGCACGTATGTGTTTGGGGCCACGTCCACCCCAGTGTTCCCCACAGACACACAGAGTTCAGGAAATGCCTGGTGACCATGTTCCATGGGAGTGTGGCATGTGCAAAAGGTATTGCTGGCTTGTTTTGAGCAAATATTTTGGAGACAGGTGGCATAAGTGAATTGACCCCAGGGTGGAACAGAACGGGCCACGTCAGGGGTGCTAGGTGTGGGAAAGGCGAGGGAAGGGCCCTGGAGTTCAGCCTTCCCAGAGGAGAGGGACCCAGTGGCACTCAGCAGAGAGCAAGGGAGTCCAGGGAGTTCTCAGTGTACTCCAGCAGCCACTGGGCCTTCCCTGGAGATGACAAGGGGCTGTCACTGGCCTGAGGTATCAGGGGTGGCAGGAAGGAAAGCCAGACCCAGGAAGATTGTCACACCTCTGCCCCAGTGTGAGGAGGAGACAAAGCCTGAGCTGAGGATCAGGCGGAGATGCCATCCCAGGAGATGACAAAGCCCAGGGTTCACTGGTCCTCTGAGTGGGGGCACAGGTGCAGAAGAGGAACAAGCCACAGCAGCTGGAGCCTGGAGGGGCAATGGAGTGAGCCCTCATGAGATGTGGGGAGGGCAGGAGCAGCAGGAGCCCTGCCTGGGGAGGGGTCTGAGCCAAAATTGGGTCAGTCCCAGGAGTCTGCAGGGGCACAGGGCCTCAGGGGCAAGTGGATTCTAGGTACAGTGAGGGAGGCCCAGGACTTGTTTGAGGTGGATTTTAGGGGTTAGTAATGAGTGAGGGCGGGGACATGGCAGGGAGAGTGGTGAGGGACCGAAGCGCCCCTGGGGCCTGAGGCTGGAGGGGATGGCATAGCTGTCCACAAGGGGCTCCTTAGACCCCCAATGAGTCCACCTTAACACACCTTAAAATGTATAATAAAGTGTAGTATTTTAAGGTCTTTATTCTAGCCATCTTAATGGATTTATTTTAAATTATTTCTCTTCTTTTTTAGCATTTTCTTTCATATGTAGACATGGATGTCCATAGGTATAGTCATCACTTGGGGTCTGAACCTCAAATGTTGTTACACCGTGTCCGACCATCCACAAGTGCTCACACACATGTGTGCGCACACATGCTCACGCACAGCTCACCGTCCCCACAGCCCAAGTTTGGGCTCTTGGGTATAATGGGCTCCAAGTATATTGATCTGTGGGCTCTTTTTCAGATTTAAATGGCATCCTTTCTGAGACCATCCAGAAATCAGATTACCCAGTTCAGGGTGGCTTAATTTTATGTCCTATCTTCCCCTTTTGGTAGCGGTTTTGTGTCACATTTTTTGGTTACCCAAGCAGTGCACACCTTACACTGCAAGTATTTATGTGGTGGGCAGGAGCAGCGTTTCTCAGATGCCTGTGCTTCGTCCCACCTCAGCCCGTTCCCTGAGGCATCTTGTGACCATGGGAGGAGCCCACCATGCAGACACCAGAATCAGGTTGACTTTCATGGTGCAGGGACTCAGGACTGAGGGCCTCTAGGGCGTGTCCATGGGTGGGACCCTTAGATGAGGCAGGAGCAGTGTCCAGGAAGGGAATGCTGGTGGCCATGGCCAGGCATTGTCTGGGCCCCCACAGCCGGAAGCTGCTTCCCTGCCCCCAGCAGCAGCAGTGGGGGTGGGCAGGAAGCCGAAGCCTGACCTCACCGGATCCAAGGGAAACAGGCGTCACTTCTCCCTTGCTGTGGAAAAGGAAAACCCAGTGGATGGCAGGAAACCCCTGAACGGCAGAGGAACTCATTTCTCACGTCTTGGCTGGTTGTTTTCTTCTCCCTTGAGTCACCCTCTCATTTTAGAAAGTCAGGAATTCATCCTGGTAGATTCCTACGACTATCAGTCTTAGGAATCAGATGCCTAGCCCCCATGGGACATGACCTGTCGGCTCAGGCTGTTGGAAGGTCCTCACCCTCCGGTTAAAGCCAGGAGTGTCAGCCCAGCAGAGAATCGGCCAGCTGCCTCCAAGTGTGCCTCCCTCCCTCAAAGACAGGCACAGAGGGTGAATGCATGTCGTGCAGCTTCCAGGGGCTGCCACTGGGTGGGAAGCAGATTCCAGGGATCAGGATGCATCCTAGAGGCTGCAGGGTCACCAGGCGGAGTGACCCCTTCTGCTTGGGAGAGCTAGGGAGGGCTTCCTGCGGATGTGGTGTTTGAGCCAGTCCCCGGGGTGTGGAGCCCTTGTGGAGGGGTGGGGGCAGGCGTGGAAAGGTGTATGTGTCACAGAATTTCGGGCAGCCCCATCCATTGCCCTCCTCCTCAGCCACAGATGGCTTCAGTCTCTCCATTCCCAAGACTCTTCCCTCTGTCTGCCGCTTGTCTCTCTTCACTGCCCACCTGCCAGAGACCCCTGATTCGAGGCTACATTTCCTTCCAGCCTGTAGTGATCTCCCTGTCCACCCACTCATGTCCACTCAACTCCTCAGTCCTGTTCTGTGACAGTCAAAGCAGTTGACCAAGTGTCACATCTGAGTATTATTCCTCTGTGACCCCCGGGAAGCCACCCTTGGGGTCATTCCCACTTCTCCAGCTGATCCCAGGTGGGCGAGCTCCTGCAGGCCCCTGTATCCCACAGCTTCATCTCCTGCCCAGACCATGTTCCTGCAGCCCCCCAGACCTCTTTGGTGAATTAATTATGCCACCATCCCCCCAGATGCTAAGAACAGAAACTTCGACGCTTTCCCTGCTCCTCCTTCCACCCCAGCCCCTGATCAGCCACCCCTGATGATGTCACTGTATTCCGTCCCCTGCCATCCACAGCTCTGCCCAGCTTGAGCCTTGGCCTCCCCACTCTGGACGGTTGTTACTAACTCCCTGCCGGCATTTACCTATCACTGTCCACACCAGGGTCAAAGAGGACTAACAGCCTGATCTGATCGTGCTGTGTCCCTCTTCAACACAGGCCAATGTCAGTGGCTCCCTTTTGCCACAGAGCTCAGCCCACCCTCTGCTCCCCTCACCTCAGCCCAGGGATCCTTGGGGCTGCACACAGCCACTCCTCTCCTGCAAAATGCAGCCCATGGGTTCCACGCTCTCTGGATCATTTCTTGGAGTGGCTGTACCAAAGCACCACAGACCTGGCAGCTTAATCCACAGAAATGCTTTGTCTCACATTTCTGGAGACTAGAAGTCTGAAATCAAAGTGGCCCACAGCAGGGCTAGTTCTTTACTGTGTTTTGTAGGCAATCTTTGGCCTTCCTTGACTTGTGGTCTCATCCCTATTCCAATATAACTTCATCTTAACTAATTCTATCTGCAGTGATCTTATTCCCAAATAAGGTCCCGTTCTGAGGTACTGGGGGTTAGGGCTTCAGCATTTGAATTGGGGGGGGCACGGTTCAACCCATAACACTCCCCACCCCCCAGGGGCCCCAAGCTGCATTGGTGACTCCTCTTCCCCTTCTGGGCACATGGACTAGGAGCCGTCGTCAGCTTGGACATCAGGCAGTTTGCCTGGCCACTGAGGCCAAGGACACAGCTTGTACATCTCTGTGACACATTCGCCCCAGCAGCCCCAGCACGTGTCGCGTGTCTGCCTTTGCATGTTGTGTGACCGTCCCATCTAACTGCCTGGGGAGAGAGTCACGCTACTTGTCATGACCCCACAGCTGGGTGCAAGCCACCCCATCTTTGCTGCCTCTAAAAGGGCCTGCCACAGTGGAGCAGGGAGCCGAGGTCTGTCCAGAATGTTGGGGCTGACAGTCAGGGTGGGGATGCTGCACATGAGCTCCTGCTCAGGAACTGGCCCAGCTTCACTTCTCATCCCTCATCCCTAGGAATGCTCTGCCATCACTTGCTGCGTCTCTTGCCCATGAGGCTGTTTCCCAGTTGCTACAGGCAGACCTTTCTGAATTCAGGAAGTTGCCCGAGCAGGAGGAGGACGAAGACGAAGAGAAGGCCCCTGTGACCTGTGAGTTCTCCTTCCTCTCATGTGGCCCCAGGCTGCTTAGCAGGTGACAGACAGAGGGTGACATTGTGGGGAGCATGTTAATGGGGGACGCAGAGAGGTGGGTTCCAGGGTGCTTGCTCATGACAGGGTGGCAGGATCGAGATGCAGAGAAAGTGTGACCCAGCAGCACACAGTCAGCGTGGTAGATTGTGGTGGTCAGCACAGAGTCAGCCAACGAGATGGGGCGTCTGCTGGGTCCCAAGCACCTTCCTGTGTCCTGTCTCACTTAAGTTACAGAAATACCCAGGAAATACACAGTGCTTATCCCATTTTACACATGAGAAAACCAGGGTGCTAACTCACAGCCAAATTCAAACACACTTGCTATTCTCCCTCAGCTAATGTGGCCTCAAGTGAGCTCAGAGTCAGCAGCCTGACCCATCACTGGGTTTCCGGAAGCAGCATCGTGGTCAGATGGTAGAAAACGCCAGAGCTCGGGCCCCTTGCCTCGACTGACCCAAGTCACGACCATTGGGTGGAGACACTCAGCAAATGGAGGCTGGTCTGGCAGCCTGCTTCTGGGGCAGCTGTTGGCGCAGCACAGCCAGAGGAACCCAGAAACGGGGAGAGAGCATGGAGAGGCCCACGGAGCCTTTGACAGAGATTCTAATCATAAAAAATCAGGGCTCGCTCTTAGCGTGACTTTCTTTAATTTTCCTAGTAATTCCTTTTCATTGCATTTCACCAAAGTCTTGGTTCGTGTTGGACCACAAACGATTCAGGGAGTAAGTCACATTCTGCAGGGGGGTGACACGAGGGGCGAGGCTCGATACTGGTTCGCCCCTCCCGCCAGAGATTCACCTCTGGACAGGCCATCCGGGCAGTGGGCCTCCCGGTGGATTTTCCCTTCCTTTGCCATTTTCTTTTTGACTGTGTTACTTTAAACTCAGCCTTAGCACCTGCCTGAGGAGCAAGGTGGGAGAAAGGGAGAAGAAAAAGCACAAAGCCTCTAGCCTCAGTATGTGCCAGGCAGTTCTCCCGCTTGTTCGGGTCCCCTGCCCTCTCCCTGGCTCCCTGCCTGCATTCCATCGGAGCACGGCCGGCCTCATGTTCCTGCCTGGGAGACAGCTGTCCACAGTGACAAGCAGCCATTGTTCTCTGCAAAGCTAGCAGGCTTCCGGCTGGTGGCAGCTGCTGCTCCTCCGCTCCACAAAGGGGGCACTCCCCAACTCCCGCCCCACCCCACCTCCTCCCCCGCCCAGCCCAGCCCAGCCCAGCCCAGCCGAGTCTAGCCTAGCCTGTTCTACGTTCTCTGCCCGGCCAGGCAGGAGACAGCGACACCTACTGGTGGGAAGGAGAACTGCCGCGGTGGCACCAGCCCAGCCCTGCACCTGAGGCCCCTGCAGGCCTGTGAAAGAGGGAGGGGCACAGCCAGGGAAAATCACAGCCTGCCTCTGCTCTCCCTGTCCCTGGAGAGCCGGTCCCGTGGCCCGGGCTAGCGGCCTCAATCATGTGCTCCCTGTCATGGGAGTGGAACGTAGTAAAGTGTGTCATCTCCAAGCCATTCTTGCAAAATTGCATCAGGGCAGGGATGTGACTGAAACCTTTATGTGGCTACCAGCCAGCCCCTCCTGGGTGGTCCGGGTGGTCGTCATCAGAACAGAACTCCAGGAGCAATTCCTAAGGGCTCCAGGGCTACAGCCCTTGGCATCAGGAGTGCGTGGGCCAGGCGTCAGTGCGGTGGTTTATCGTCCTCATCTGCACTTGCCCTTTGCTTGAGCGGAAACTCAAGTCTAAACATGCTGATGTAAATAGCAGCAGCAGGACCTGAGGCGAGAGTAAGCGGCCTGGGTGGCTCTCTGCGTGCTTCAGGCCTAAGTGCTCTAAGCCAGCAGCTTCCAGAGAGTCAGGAGGAGCCTGTGTCTTTTGGAGTGGTTTTCTGAGCATAGCTGGCTACAAGAGAGAGGAGGAGGAGGGCTGGGAGGCGGTGCCATGAGGACTGGCTGAATGAGGTTCTCCCACTGGATCCGTTGGGCAGGATGCACGTGGAGCGACCTTTCTAGAGTTGGGCCCTTCCACAGAAGTCTTCAAGCCTGCACCCACAGAGTTTCAGCCTGGCCTGCCAGTCCCCCAGTTCTTGCCAAACAATTGAATGGGCCCCTGGGTGTGGCAGCTGCATCCACCACTAGAGACCCCACCCCTGCCTTGATGCCTGGATTCCCCCAGGCTCATGGTTCTTCCTAGGTGGCTTCCCCTCGCCTTGGCCCATTCTCCTTTTCTTCCATGGCCACCACCTTTGGGCTGGAGCTCTTCTCTCAATTCCTGATGTCATTTGGGTGTGGCCTACAATGCTCAAATTCTGCCCCCTTTTTAGTTCTTTGACCTTGAGCCCCCCGCCCCCACCACCCCCCAGGTCCTGACTCACCTACACCTGCCACAGGGACCTGGACTACCAGGAGTGCCAGGAGGGGCCCTGGAAGTCTCCTTTGGACCTGTTCCTTGCTGACCTTTTCTTTAGAAACTAGGCTTAGGTAGGATTTGGGTCTTTTTCCCTTTTAAAATGAGTGTTATAGGGTATATAATTTGTTGCTACATAACAAATTGACCCAAGATTTAGTGGCTTAAAACCACACACATTCGGGCCGGCCTGTGGCTCACTCGGTAGAGTGCGGTGCTGATAACACCAAGGCCGCGGGTTCGGATCCTATATAGGGATGGCCGGTTTGCTCACTGGCTGAGCGTGGTGCTGACAACACCAAGTCAAGGGTTGAGATCCCCTTACCGGTCATCTTTTTTTAAAAAAAAAAAACACACACATTCTCCCACAGTTTCCATGGGTCTGGAATTTGGGAGCAGCTTAGCTGGGTGGTTCTGGCCCAGAGTCTCTCATGAGGTTGTGCTCATATGGATGCTGGCCTCACTGGAGGGTCCATTTCCAAGATGGCTCAGTCTGGGGCTGGCCCGGTGGCGCACTGCTATAGTGCGCCGCTTGCGAAGCGTGGCAGCGCTCCCGCCGAGGGTTCGGATCCCACATACAGACCGGTTCCCGCTCACTGGCTGAGCGAGGAGCAGGGGCAACGCCGAGGGTTGCGATCCCGCTGCCGGTCCCGGTCCGGTACGGGCGGGACACTGAGGGTTGCGATCCGTTGCCGGTCACGAAAAAAGACAAAAAAAAAAAAAAAACCAAGATGGCTCAGTCACATGGCTGTCAGCAGGAGCCGCGGATCCTTCTCATGTGGGCTCTCGATGGGGATGCTCGATCGTCCTCATAGCAGGACAGCTGGCTTTGCTCTAAATGGAGTGACGAGAGAGAGAGAGAAAGAGAACAGAACGAACACAAGGTGGAACCAGCAGTGTCTCTTATCACAACGTAGTTTTAGAAGCAGCCAGCTCACTAAGTCCCACATTCATGGGGAGGGACTTGAGCTTCGCCTCTAGAAAGGAGAAATATCAAAAAATTTATGGACGTATTTTAAAGTCATCACATGGGGCTAACACTTACAATGGAAAATTGGGAGAGTATTAAAAAAGTGTACTTAAGGAATACATCGTGGGTTCATAGAACCACCTCCTGCAGACACTCACTGCTGACGTTTTAGTTATGTGCACTTCCTGCCTTTTCTTCCCTAGGTCCAAGTGGTTTCTCTTGTAGTTGTGATTAAACTGTATATGTAATTTTCTATCCTCCTTTTTCACTTAATATTATTATGACATGAGCATTTTAGATTTTGTTTTACTCTTTAGTTTTGTTTGTTTGGGGTTTTTTTTTGTTTGTTTGTTTTTTTAAGATGACCGGTAAGGGGATCTTAACCCTTGACTTGGTGTTGTCAGCACCACACTCACCCAGTGAGCAAACCGGCCACCCCTGTATGGGATCTGAACCTGTGGCCTTGGTGTTATCAGCACCGCACTCTCCCGAGTGAGCCACGGGCCGCCCCTTTCTGGGTTTTTTTGACAGCCGGCCAGTACGGGGATCTGAACCCTCAACTTTGGTGTTACCAGCACCATGCTCTAACCAAGTAAGCTAACCGGCCAGCCCTACCCTTCAGTTTTTAATTAAACTTTTTGTTTTTACATAATCATAGCTGCACATGCAGTTGTAAGAAATAATGCAGAGATTGCACGTATACTTCACCCAGTTTCCCCCAGTGATAGCATCTTACAAAATTATAATAAAATATCCCAGTAAGAATCTTAGCATAGTCAAAATACAGAACAGTTTCATCACCACAAGGATCCTTCATGTTACCCTTTTATCGCCACCCTAACACTACCACCCCCACCCCCTCACACCCCGGTCTGTAACCACTGGCAACTACTAAGCTCCATTTCTATAATTTTGTCATTTCAAGAATGCATATACATGGAATATACAATATGTAACTTTGGGGGATTGGCTGTTTTCACTCAGCATAATTCCCTGGAGACTAACCTAGGTTATTTCATATATCAGTTCGTTCTTTTCTATTGCTAGATGGTGTTCCAAGGTATGGATAGTCTGCAGTTTGTTTAATCATTCACATGTGGAAGGACATCTAGGCTGATTCCAAATTGTGGCTATTACAAATAAAGCTGCTGTGAACATTTGTGCACCAAGTTCTTGTGTGAACATAGTCATTTTTCTGGGAAAAGTGCCCAGGAGTGTAATTGCTGGCTCGTATGGTAGTTGCGTTTTTAGTTGTGAAAGTCGTTTTTAATAGCAGCTTAATTCTTCATCAAGAGAATAGACCGCAATTTACTTGCCATTCCTTTGTCATTGGACATATATTGTTTCTAATTAACAGGGAATTATAAATGATTCTGTACTTTGTCCTTAAATTATTTTCTCATTTCCGTTTTTTTCCTCAGGGAGGGTTCCCACGCATGGAGTTGCTCCATCATGGGATGGGAGACTTCTTGGGATGTATTGCCAAGCCAGACATTTCTAAATACTGAGGACTGGCTCTCATGCGTCACTGATTGGGTTGGTGTGCTCAGAATGCCCTGGGAGGTGACTGGCAGCTGGGAGCTGAGCAGGATCGTGGTGGGGGCTATCTGGAGAGCTTCAAGGGACAGCGCAAAAGGGGGACAGGAAAGGCCAGTGGAGGCTTGGTTGGGACTTGCCTAACAATTCTTCCATACTGCCCACCAGTGTTGGATGCCCAAGGCCTGGCACGGAGCTGCTTTAACCAGCTCTGGGAAGTGTGCAGCCAGTGGCAGAAGCAGGTGCCAGTGACTGCTCGGGTCCCACAGCGGCAGTGGCTGGTTTCTATCCACGCCATCCGGAACACTCGCCGCAAGATGGAGGACCGGCACGTATCCCTTCCTGCTTTCAACCAGCTCTTCGGCTTGTCTGTGAGTGCTCCACCCACAGGGCCCAGGGAGGGCGGCTTCCCGCATCAGGACAGCTGAGGAGGGGTGGAGCAGGAGTGGGGGACCACCCGGGTGCCAAGAAGAACTGCCAGCCACAGCCCAGACAGGAGAGAGATTTAGCAGCTGCTGTCTAAAGGCTGAAGTGCTGGTGGCTGTCAAAGCACTTCCCAGGGGGATCTGAGAGGCCCAATTCATTGTCCCGGCACCTTTGGGCCAGGCCACCAGTCATCTCACCTCCCAGCAAGGGACAGAAGAAAGACCACAGTGTGAGTCTGTTCTAAAGGGAAGCCCCAGTGCCACGTTGACCCCCCAGACTCATGATGATGGGGCCCTGCTCCATGTGCAGCCCCAGGAGGTGATGGTGCATCGTACCTCTTCTTACGCTCGCAGTAACTCCCTACAGATGGTGACACTGAGGCTCCTAAGAGTTGTCCTTTTCCACATCTCCCAGCTCATCAGTGCTTGAGCCAGGTTGGCCTGTCTGATGGTGGAGGCCATGCTGACTCCTGCTGACCCTACCCCAGTCAGTGCCTGGGCTCCACTCTCTCCTTCCCAGATGAGAGCAGCTGGCCAGGAGTCCCAGCCTCTGTCAGGCACCAGGCCAGCAAGTCTGTGACTCCCACTGCATTCCCCACCAGGACCCTGTGGATCGTGCCTACTTTGCTGTGTTTGACGGTCATGGAGGGGTGGATGCCGCAAGGTATGCTGCTGTCCACATGCACGCCAACACTGCCCGCCAGCCGGAGCTGCCCACGGACCCCGCCGGAGCCCTCAAAGAAGCCTTCCGTCGCACCGATGAGATGTTTCTCCAGAAAGCCAAGCGAGAGGTGAGAACCAGCAGCTGGGCCTCAAGTGCAGTGTGGGGGGCCAGTAGCCATTAGCATCGAGGAGTCCTGGCCCCTGCAGAGGGAAAGAAACCAAAGCAGTTGGTGGTGCCGGAAGGTCCTCACTAAACACAGATTGCTGGCAATCATGTTATTTCATTCTTACAGGAAGGGGAGATTGTTTTTCATTTGAGTGGAAGCAACACAAAACTTGCCCCTGATCCAGCATGCTGGGCCCCCAGCAACACAGACCTGCAGGCTGTGCAGCGAAGGCCAACATGCTTTAAAATGTACCCAGGAATAGGGCTGGCCAGTTAGCTCAGTTGGTTAGAGCACAGTGCTGATAACACCAAGGTCTAGGATTTGATCCCTGTACTCTAGTGTTGGTCAGGAGGCAGATGGCGAGAGGGAAGTGTGGCCAGAGCTTGTCTGTGGCCTCCACAGTAAGGCATGGGCGAGGCAGGGCAGGCAAGTCCCAGCAAGCTTCGGATCAGACAATTTGAATAATCTCAGTGGACTCTGAGCTACAGGGGCATCCCCAGCTGTCCAGCACTTGGTCACCAGGGCCATCCAGATCAGGGAAAACACTGGGCAAGGAAGGAGGTGTTTGGGGGCACGGGCCTGGGATGGCTGGCTTGCACATGAAAGGCACCCTTGCAGGGCAGGCGTTTGCTACCTCTAGAGATTTGCTCCCCTAGAAGGGGCAGTCTCTCCACGATCCGCAAGGCCCCAAGATGTCAAAGCATCATAAAATACAGAAGAGGAAAAACATGATTAATATACTGCCCCACCTCACCTTGCTCTTCTGGGCAGGGTCTTGGAAAGCTGCTTGTGTCCACTGGGAACATTCTTTCCTTGGGATTACAGCCACGGGTAGGGATGAGGCATTTATTTCTGAAAGTAGAAAGAATGCAAATGCACAAGGCCCTCCTCTGTGAACCTGTCCTCACTGAACCTTCCCCGCAGGGTTCCACTGGTTCCTCCCGGCAGCCCCAACATGTGGCTACTAGTTTTGTGCCCATTTTAGACATTGGGAAACTGAGGCTCAGATTGCTTAAAAGACCTGCCTTAGTTTGGAGACACCAGGGGAGAAGTATGCTGTCATCACACGCTCTGAGCCCAGACCCAAATGGAAATCAGCAGAGCCAGACTTGGCATCTCAACAGAGAAAACCATACAGTATCTAAAACTGTAAGGAGGAACCAAGCAGAAAGCTGACATGCCTCCCCTCCTGGCCACTGTCACCCCAGGAAGCAAAAGAGGCCTCTGAGCTCAAGGCTGCCTCTCATAGTAGGAAAAGGATTCTCTGAAGCGAGTGTTTAGTTTAGTTAATTATTTTCTTTAAAGAGATATTTGCCACTTTAGTATAAAACAGGCTTTGTGTTGGATGATTTTGCCCACCTCTAGGCTAATGTATGTTATGATGTTCAGTAGGTTAGATGTATTCAGTGCATTTTCCACTTACAATATCTCCAGCTTACATTTGGTTTATTGGGACGTAACACCATAGTAAACAGAGGAGTATCTGTATACAATTTGACAAGTTTTGGCTTATATATCCACATGTGAAACCTCACCACAATAACAGACGTGTTCATCACAAAATCTTCATCCTGCCCTTTGTTTTTCTTCCCCTCTCCCGCCCTTCCCCAGACAACCACTCATCTGCATTCTGACACTACAGACAAATTTGCATTTTCCAGAATTTGACATGAACGGGGTCCTACAGGACATGCTGTCCTTTCACGCCATGTAATCCTTATGAGATTCCTCCTGCCATTGCATGGCTCAGCACTTCAGTCTCCTTGCTGAGTGCTTTTCCAACAGTTGGTCAGTCTGGACCAGCATTACCTACAGGGCAGGCCCTTGGCCCCACCTCACCCACATGAGCCCTCTCTCCCTGCAGCGGCTGCAGAGCGGCACCACTGGTGTGTGTGTGCTCATCACAGGAACAACCCTGCATGTCGCCTGGCTTGGAGACTCTCAGGTCATCTTGGTGCAGCAGGGACAGGTAGTGAAGCTGATGGAGCCACACAAACCTGAGCGACAGGTAAGGAGCTCCCTCCATCCAAGTCCATGTGGGGGACAGTCTGGGGACCTCATGGGGAAGCAGCATGTCAGGTGGCCTGGGCTGGGTAGTGCTGGAGTATATTAGGGTGTACACAGAGCCCTGGAAACTCCTGGCCCTCCTTGAGCTGCCAGGGGGTCCCAAGTGAGCCCATCCTGAGAGCTCTGTGGGTTACAGTGACATGGAACCCAGAGCTTCAGGAGACAGCTGGGCCCTTGACCCCCAAAAGCAGCCCAGGAAGTGGGATCAACTTGACCCAGTGCAGAGTCATGTCATGCACATGGGCAAGGGGCCGCTGACCATAGGCTGTGGGCGAGGAGGTGACTCTGTGCTGGGGCTGGCAGGAACCAGGCTTGGACTTCATTGGGCAGAGGCTATACTGGGACCCTGGGACTCTGAGGTCACACTCACCTGTCCAAGCCTAAGGATCCTCACCTGGACGTGAGGATGACATTTCTTCTCAGACCATATCTCACAAAAGCGTCCAGTCTGTCTGTCTCCTGAGGTTGGATAGCAAGCATTCTGGTATTGAGGAATGCCTGTATGCCCCCCAAACCCCACTTTTCCCACCTGCTGCTTGGCAGTGGCCAGTCTGTCTGTCTCCTGAGGTTGGATAGCAAGCATTCTGATATTGAGGAATGCCTGTATGCCCCCCAAACCCCACTTTTCCCACCTGCTGCTTGGCAGTGGCTTTTCTCACCTAACCGTGTGCCCAGTGGGCTAGTCGCTGTCACACATAAAGAGCTCCCGTCCTTTCTCAGGGCTGCGTGGTATTCCATCCATCATCCGGTCCCTTGTTGGTGGACGCTGAGATCTTTTCAGTCTTCCGGTGCTTGAGACAATGCAGCAGTACATGACTCCGTACATTAGGTTGTTCAGGGTCAAGTATATCTATAGAACACATTCCTCGCCAAGTCGAAGCAGGTGAACATAGAGTCCTGGTAGATTTGCCAGACTGCCCTCCTTGGCTGTGGTAGGCTGTGCTCTGGCAGCACATCCCAGAGGGTCCATTTCCCCCAATCCCGCCGACCTGGGGAATTCTGCCCGTCTGAGAGGTAAAAAGGATGTCTCGGCAGTGGTTTAGTTTGCTTTTTTGTTGCAACGTGAGTTTGAGCATCTTCTCAAAGTTTATGTTCATTCATATTGTCTTTCCTGTGAGCCCTCTGTTCCCACCCTTTGCCCATTTTTCTTGCCATTTGTTTTTCTTGCCATATATATGTGATGCACAGTAGGGAGGTTGGCTCCTTTTCTGTGGTTTTGCAAGTGTTTCTCCCTTTTTATCATTTCTCTTGTCTTTGTTTACAGGCTTTTGCCATTTAGAAGTTTTGGTTTTTCTGTAGCTGAGTCAAGCAGTCTTTCCTTTTTTTTTTTTTTTTTTTTACCAGGGGGAAACTTGC
>NW_007727220.1:59775-65642 GCF_000696425.1 Galeopterus variegatus
TTGTTGTTGTTGTTGTTGTTGTTGTTGTTGTTTGTTTGTTTTGTTTTTTTTTTTTTTTGTGTGTGTTTGTGGGTGAATTAATTTGTTTATTTTTTTAGCTCCCACCAATAAGTGAGAACATGTGGTATTTCTTTTTCTCTGCCTGACTCGTTTCACTTAATATTATTCTTTCAAGGTCCATCCATGTTGTTGCAAATGGCAGTATTTCATTCGTTTTTATAGCTGAGTAGTATTCCATTGTGTAGATATACCACATTTTCCGTATCCACTCATCCGATGATGGACATTTGGGCTGATTCCAGCTCTTGGCTATTGTGAAGAGTGCTGCAATGAACATTGGGGAACAGGTATACCTTCGACTTGATGATTTCCATTCCTTTGGCAAGCAGTCTTTCCTTTTGTGGCTTCTAAATTAGGAGAGCATAGCAGAGACTACCAGGCATTGATCATCAGAATAGTCAGGAATGAGTGTTCCTCGGCCTCACCACAGCTCACAGTCTGGTCTAAGCCTCCTACATGTTCTGTTTCCATTGTCCAGAGGAGAGAACTGAGGCTTGGAGAGGTTCAGCCACTTGCCCAGAACACACTGCCAAAGTGGTAGGTAGTCTCTGCCACTCCACTGCCCCTATGGGGGGATTGCACCTGACCCCTCGTGGGTTCTCCTCCCCAAGATATGCAGTGAGGTGGAATGTCGCCAGGTTAGGACTAGATGCAAACCTCTGCACAGGGTACTGGACCCACTCCCACCCTCAACCTACACCCCTGCAGGCTCAGCATCCAACACTTGCTCTGAACCCCAGTGGGGGCTTTTCCCAGGAGCCTGAGCCCCACCTTGTTCTGCAGCTGTCTGAGCAGGGTCCTCCTGCCACTGGATTCATTTCAGGCCTGCAAACATTTCACACCTACTCTGTACAGGATACTTTGCTGAGGCAGCAAGATAATAACCCAAGACCCACTTCCCATGTCCCAGTAGCTCTCAGTTTAGCGGGGGAAAGAGGTGGGGCAAGTGAGAGTGCAGGATGCGGGCAAAGTGCTGGGGACAGTGCAGCAGAGGGGTGAATGGAAACAAGACACGGAGCCCAGTCTTGAAGGCCAGGGAGGCAGGAGTAGGTTAACCAGAATCAGCAGTGAGAGACTCATAGGGGAACAGGGAGAAGACACCAACCTGCTGCTCCTGCAGAAGGAGGGGCTAGGGCTGCCATGGGCCGGGAGGAACTCCACAAAGAATCACTAGAAGCTTCTGAAATGATCAGACTGCTGGAAGGCAAGTTGAGGGCTGGGTCCCAAAAGTGTGAATCCAAGAGAGCAGTCACAAATCACAGCAGGCAAGCTATGGCAAAGACCCACCTAGTAAGGTGGCCTCAGGAAAGGCAGAGGAAAGAGTCCAGATTTGGGGATGGAGATATCGAAGAGGGGAGGGCATTGGGCATCCAAAGGATGGCAGTGTTGTCAGCGATGCTGCTGGAACCTTGCTGAGCAGAGCCCCACGCTTCTGTGGGGGGCAGGGAATGGCTGTTAATGGAACCTAGTCCTCGACCAAACTGAGCCTGGCCAGGACAGCATGTGGGTTGGGTAAGGCTGCAGAGACTGGCACAGATGGAGGTGGAGCCTTAGGAGAGAAGGAGGACCCAGGGCGCAGGATCAGGGATAGAAGCGTCAGTTCAGCAAGGCGGATCTGCTTCAGCACCAGCCTCTGAGTCCTGGAGCCCGGGCAGCCTGTGCAGACCAGGTTGGCCCATCCAGCACAGGAGACCCAGCTAGTGGTTTCCAAACTGCGTGGCCATCGGGGCTGGGGTCACAGGTTGCAGGGGGGTACTATGGCCCAAGCATCCTTCACCCTCCAGCTCAGCCCCATCCCCACAGCCATCTCTCATAGGGGAGTGGGGGGTTTCAGGGAGAAATGTTCTGCAGCTCAGAAAGCCTGAGCCCCCTGGCTGCATGGTCTCCTTGGGGAGACACCATCCCAATGGGGGATGTAGGGGTAGGTTCAGTTACTTTGGCATTGCCCCTCCCTGAGGGCAAAAGTGGCTGGGTGTGGGCTGTGCACCCCACCTTGAGGGGGCCCCCAGGGAGTGGCTCACCATTCACCCACAGTCACCCCCACCTGTTGTGGGTTTGTGGGGGCTGGAACGTGTGGGAGATGAAAGCAGAGAAAGGCTCACGATTCTCCATTCTTGATTATGCCTTCCCACAGGGGTAGGCTGGGGGTGAAGCTGCTCACAGCCCCTCCCAAGGGGAAGCCTCCAAGGCTGTGGGGGCTGCTTCCGTCCGCAGTTCCTTGCTGGTCTGTGGGTTCTTCGTGGGGGGGGGGGGGTTCTTCGTGTGTGTGTGCACGCGCGCGCACATATGTGTGTGAACACACGTATAGTGTATGTTTGTCCACCTGTCCCTCCCCCACCCTTCTCTCCTGCCCTCTGCTTGGCTTCCTCTGCCTGGCTTCTTCTGCCTCCCCTCTCCTTCCTGGTCCTCCTCGCCTTTCTCTGGCCCTGCTTAGACCACAGGGGGAGGGGGATCTCAGATCCAGAGGGAGCCTTCAAAGTCCCATAGTCCTGTCTTCTTCACATTTAAGAATTCCCTAGCTTAGCTAGAACAGGTAGCTGCTTCTAGCAACAGGGACGCCCAGCCCACCAGGCACCTGTCCAGTCATCATGCAGGCCCACAGCAGCAGGCACTTGGGAGGGTTTGGGCTCCTGCAAACCCACTCCCCTGTTGTTCCCACTGTGAAGCCCTCAGTGGCGGAACCACACAAGGAGGCCCAGTCCTTAGGGCCTTGTCTCTCAGGCCTCCTGCATCTACACAGGAGAGGGGACTGGGCTGACATCCCAATCTGTCCAGTGGACAGCATCCCCTGGGGCATCAGGGTTCCCACACCGAGCTGGTGCCAGGCCCCTGTGTCCTGTGGGGTCAGGAGGTTTACCCCACAAGTAAAATAGGGATAAAGGACGTCCTCCCTCCCTGAGTAGACATGGGCAGACGCAGTTGTTACCAGTCTTGGGCTCACAGCTGGGAAGCCTGTCCTTCAGGAACTGACAGGACCAGAGGTTTTCAGAGGGACTTGTGGGTGGGCTGAGCTTCTGTCCTCTGGAGGGAAATTAGGCCTGAAGCACGCTGGTTCTCTGGTGAGCGGAGACAGTGCCTAGGGTGAGGCCAGGTTGAGGAGAAGGATAAGAACCAAGCCAGGCACTGGCCACCATTCAGGGGCTGGCTCAGGTTTCTCAAGCCCTGCCATGTAGCTGCACATGTCAATGCTTCATCTCCTTGTCCCTGCAACTTTCGAGGTAAGGACAGCATCCCTGAGTTAAAGATAAGGAGGGTCAGCGATCAATCATCCAAGTCCACAGCTTGCGTCTCTCTGCTGCCCTGTGAGTAGCTCCCCAACCCCGAGATGCAGCTCAGTGGCCTCAGGTGGTCCGTTTATGTTTGCATTACCCCTTATGAGCCATTCTTGCAACTGAAGGACATTTAGGTCATTTATAATTTCTCACTGTTTTTAATAATGCCTAATTTGGGGGCATCTCTGGACCTCCCGACTTTGTTCAAGTTCTGTGGCTTCAAACAAACGTCATCTGAGAAACCAGTTCTGCCTCTGCTTGGGCAGCAGTGTTGGGGCACCTGCCCCGTCAGCTCACCCAGCCCCCAACTCTGGCTGTCTCCCTGCAGGACGAGAGGGCACGCATCGAAGCACTGGGTGGCTTTGTGTCTCACATGGACTGCTGGAGAGTCAACGGGACCCTGGCCGTCTCCAGAGCCATCGGTGAGGGGAGTGTGGAGGCTGACTTGGGGGTGCAGTGCGTAGGGCGGCCACCCAAAAGCCGAGGCCTGTGGACTATCGCCCACGGCTCACCGGTGGTTTGGGGCAGCAGTGCCGTGTGCCAAATATTGTTTGAAATGTACCAGGGTCACGTCATCAGTCAGGCTGTGAAGGGAACAGGGCCGATTTAGAGACTGCAACTGGCAGCACCTAAGAAACTTTCATCTCACGCAAATCACAGCTACTACACGTACTAGCAGAAAAGTTTTAAATATTTGTAAATGAAGTTTATCTCCTTCCCTTTATACCATTTGTGTGGAAGATTCTTTTTTTTGCTTTTGGGAAAAAAATGTTTCTCCTCTCCCCCGTCCCATTTTCTCAGTGTCCTATCACTGCCGGGTCTCAGCCTAGAGGCTTGGTGAGGGCACCTGCACCCTTCCCCTACTTCAAAGTCACTCCTCCCCAGCTGCCCCCCTGGGATCGGGCGTCTGTCCCTCCCACCCTCCTGAACTGTTCTGTCCTTCTTGGCAAATGCAGTTCCTTTCCTACAGCCCTCCTTCATGCAGCTTCTACCATCGTATCTCTGGATACACTGGGACAGGGACGCAGGTGGGGACAGGTGAGAGCCAGAAAAGAGCCCTCTCCATGTGGAGGCTGGGGTGGCGGTCACAGGCCATGGTCAGGGGCTTGTGTTCCATTCCAAGCAGAGTGGGAAGCATCGGACAGTTTCGCTTAAGGGAGCAACAGACCCCTTGAGAACAGGCTGGTCTCTGTCCACGGAGCTTCTGACACAAGACTCTTCTCTCTCTGCCCAGGGGACATCTTCCAGAAGCCCTACGTGTCTGGGGAGGCAGACACAGCCTCCTGGGAGCTGGCGGGCTCTGAGGACTACCTGCTGCTGGCCTGTGATGGCTTCTTTGATGTCATCCCCCACCAAGAGGTCATTGGACTCGTCCAGAGCCACCTAGTTAGGCATCCACATCCGGGCAGTGGACTTCATGTCGCTGAGGAGTTGGTAGCTGCGGCCCGGGAACGGGGCTCCCATGACAATATCACAGTCATGGTGGTCTTCCTCAGGGACCCCCAAGAGCTGCTAGAGGTCAGGGTTCAGGGGGCAAGGGACTCTCAGGCAGACATGAGAAGCCAGGACTTGCCCTCTGGCCTCTCAGAGCCTGAGACCAATACTGCACAGAGAAGCTAGGTGGTCCAGGCCTCCCCCCACCCCCTTCTTTCTGCCCTTGTGATTCTCCCCCTCGAAGGCCTTAGGACCCAACAGGCAGCCATGGGCAGGGGTGCCACCCACACAGCGCTTCCCCCCAGCACCCCTGAGCCACTAGTGGTGTGCCCTAAAGACTGAAGAGCTGCATGAGGCAGCAAGCGGATCTCAGAAGAAGTCTGGAGAAAAGAGCTCACCAAAGAGATGTCCCAGGAAGTGGACCGGCTCCTGCTTCCAGCTCCCACTGGGGCAGGGGTGGGACCAGAGGCCACAGCTCCTGGTGGCAGCCAGACCAAAGACACCAGGTGTGTGCATGTAGCAGCGTGTGGGACCCTCAGGCAGACCCAGGAGTCACATATGTCTTCAGGCACGTCCTGGGGTCACGCCCAGCAGGCAGGTGTCTTGCCCAGGTTTCTCATCACTCCTCACTGTGGCCATGGCCATGGCCATGGAGGGTTCATACTGATAGATGAGCCCAGCAGATCCTGGTTGGCCATGCCAGCTTGCCAAAGAGGAGAGAGCAACCCAGTTGGAAAGAGAGGGAGCACCAGGGGTCTGGTCTGCAGTGGCAGCCTGTGACATGGTTGGGCCCACCAGAGCCTTCCAAGCCCTCTCTCTTCCCTCAGACACCCTGGGGAGGTGAAGCTCCAAACCTATGACACACATGTGTCTTTTGTGCATATGTTTGGGGTTTTTTTTCCAGGGGAAAGTCTAATTCAGAAGCAGTATTTCAAGTTTTATCTTTAAGAGTGCCAAGATGACCTGTTGTGTCATGTAATTTAAGCAGAGCTTAGCATTTATTTTATTCCTTAGAAAACTTAAGTATTTACTTTTTTTTAACCTTTTTTTTGGGGGGGGGGGGGACTCTTTTTGCAGTATTACTGAATTTTTTTCCCTCAA
>NW_007727220.1:65692-66927 GCF_000696425.1 Galeopterus variegatus
AGTATTTACTTTTTTTTAACCTTTTTTTTTGGGGGGGGGGACTCTTTTTGCAGTATTACTGAATTTTTTTCCCTCAAATCAGGATGGAAACAGAAACTTTTCCAGGTGGTGTTAATAAACCACTCAAGTGCCTTAAACAACTTTAAACAAGACTAGAACTGCTGGGCCTGCAATGGATTCTGGTAGGCATGTTGAAGTTTTTACAAAAGCAGGATGTTTTGTTGGGGAGGCATGCCTTTGACTACAAATCTTTCTAGAAGGATTCTTCCTGCCTCTTTGTGATGCTGTGTGTCCCCAGGAGCCTCCCTAAGATAAGTGGCAGGAGCCGTGGCTGCCAAGTGGCAGTGGTGGGGCTCAGACAGCAGGGCTCCAGGCATCTGGGTGGCTGGGCCCCGTCAGCCTCACTCACCCCCTTGGCCCCGCCACTCTGGCTAGATCCCAGGCAGAGGAACCTTGCTTCTGTTTGGCTGGAACATTCCCGAATGTCTTTTGTACTGATAATCAAATTGGTTTTATTGGGAAAGATGCTTGATTAAGAGGCTCTGGCAAGACCAGAGGCAGCCTTTGGGTCTCTGGCTTTGTCTGGAGGCAGCAGGGATGCTGCTGGGTGTCTGATGGCACAGGCCACAGCCCCTCATCTGGCCCCATGGCTCACGGCCTCCCCTGCCTTGCTCTGCCCCGTAATTGAGGAGTCTCCACATTCCTTAGTGCACCCTGGGACGGCGAGGCTCACGAGCAGCCATGCTTGGGTGCCTCAGGGCGCTCACATAGCTTATGTAGGGTCAAAAGTGGCATGGCTTGGCAAGAGTGCCAGGCAGAGGGCAGGGGTGCCGGGGGTGAGGAAGGGGGACTCAGGAGGGACTCGGGAGCAACCTCCCTGGGGAAGGACCAAGCAATGGGAAGTGCTACTCCAGGCAAAGGCCAGCAGGTCCAAGAAGGGTGTGTGTGGCTTAGCCAAGGCTTTGGTAAGGAGAGGGGGAAGACTGGGTGTTGGGGGGGAGCTTGGCAGTGAGGGCCTTGTGGTGGCCTTCAGAGTCTGCCTGTAGGCTGTGGGGCCCAGGGAGGTCTGCACAGCTGCACCCTAAGGATTCTTCCTGCCTCTTTGTGATGCTGTGTGTCCCCAGGAGCCTCCCTAAGATAAGTGGCAGGAGCCGTGGCTGCCAAGTGGCAGTGGTGGGGCTCAGACAGCAGGGCTCCAGGCATCTGGGTGGCTGGGCCCCGCCAGCCTCACTCAC
>NW_007727220.1:66937-86966 GCF_000696425.1 Galeopterus variegatus
GCGCTCACATAGCTTATGTAGGGTCAAAAGTGGCATGGCTTGGCAAGAGTGCCAGGCAGAGGGCAGGGGTGCCGGGGGTGAGGAAGGGGGACTCAGGAGGGATTCGGGAGCAACCTCCCTGGGGAAGGACCAAGCAATGGGAAGTGCTACTCCAGGCAAAGGCCAGCAGGTCCAAGAAGGGTGTGTGTGGCTTAGCCAAGGCTTTGGTAAGGAGAGGGGGAAGACTGGGTGTTCGGGGGGAGCTTGGCAGTGAGGGCCTTGTGGTGGCCTTCAGAGTCTGCCTGTAGGCTGTGGGGCCCAGGGAGGTCTGCACCGCTGCACCCTTCTCACACTCATGGAAGGGGCACAGGAGCCCGCCCCTCCTGAGGTGAGCATGCTGTCCAGCAGAAAGGGAGGAAACCAGCCTGGGGACAAGGAATTTGAGACCCTGTGGTCGGTGTCTTGCCCAAGGGCTTCTGATGAAAAGCATCTTGAATAGTCATTGTCCTCCAGAGAATGGTGGGCCACCAGCAATGACCCAGTTCTGCCCGGCTTCATTTGAAGCCCTGCTGCCTTCTGGGGACCAGAAACCAGGGCCCTCATGCCCTCTTGGCACAGGGCTAGGCAAGATACAGGAATGTGGCCTCACCTGCCACTACCACCTGCCTGCCAATGGGCATGACCTTGAAGAGGGAGGGAGCTACTGGCTTCTGTTTTTCTCTTTTCTTTGCTAATCTTGTTCTGTTCATTCCTGCCAAGAGTGGAAGTTCACGCAGTGGTAGTTTGGATGATACCTTTTGGTGCGGTGATTCATACCCTGGTGCAGTGCTCTTCCAGGAGACCTCCTCACGGCCCAGCAACAGGGAAACCCCTTCCCCGGGCTGGTCCAAATGCCATTCCCACCCCTGAGCCTGGCTGCTGTGGGGACAGCTGTGCCCCTCCCTGGCAGAGGTCTGGTGCCAGCACTGGGAGCTGCTCCATCCTTGCTACGGGGCCGAGGGAGCCCTTGTTCTCCCACCAAGCAGGGGCTGGCACTGTGCTAGTGCCTGGGAACAGAGGAGGGCTCTTCCGTCTTGACTGGGGCTGGACTGGGAGCCTACAGGCATCTTTAGTCTGTGAGACTCCTGGACCACTTCCTCTTCAGGGCATAGTCCCAAGAGATCCCCTAGCCAGGGATACTGGTCTGGAAATCTTAATCCCCTTCTCAAGTCCCAACTTGGCCGCTAGTTCATTGTACGAGTTGAGCGAGTCATTGCACCTCTCTGGGCCTCAGTTTCCCTTTTGTAAGGCACAGGGGTTGCACTGAGTCTGCAGCAGCTCTGACCCCCTGGAATTCTGGAGGTGCAGGGGATCCCTGGAGGTGAGTCTGGCATGTCCTGGGGATATGCTGCCAGCTCTAGGGGCCCCTCCCCCATCGCCAGCGGGGAGGGGTGACTAAGTATTATTAGTGTCTATTCTTGAAATTAAGTGGGTTGGAAAAGAAACGAGCTACAGATGCCAGCGCCTTATATGGAATACAAACGCTGGAGAAATGGAGGCCTGCTTTTACAGGTAGGGCTGAATCTGAGTGGAGGCCTGCAGAGGCGGCAGGGTGGGAGGGACAGGAGGGCTCAGCAGGGCTCTCCAGGGTGTTCGAATCAGAATCTAGGATAGGAAATGGGTGTGTTTTAAGGAGGCAGGGGACACAGTGTGGGTGACAGAGCCAGCGGTTCCCAGGCCACACAGGAGAAGCACAGGCTCTCTTGGGTCAGCTTTCAGCCAGCCCTGCTGGTGACCACAGTGTGTTTCCTCCTGCACTACTGGGGGCCAGCATGGGGCCCCCAGTTCTCTTCCCCCTCCCTTGCCACGGCGAGTTCTGGCATGGGCGTCCCGGCTACCTCAGCAGTATTCCCAGGGCTGAGAAGACAGCTCTGGCCATTCCTAGGCCTGGCCCTGACCCGAGCTAAAGGGAAGCTGGGCAGGCCTGTGTAAAATAAGCTGTGTGTTTGGTTTGATTCTGCATCCATAGCCCAAAGGGGGCAACCCCCGGAGTCCTGTGCTCTTGCTCTGGCTCCATGGCTTTGCCAAGTGCGCCGAGCTTTGCCGTTCATGTGCTGTGCGGGCCTTACCAAGGGTTATCTGTGCACATCTCAGTGGGTTTCCTGGGAGTTGTGTTCTTGTGCAGTGGGGAGTCTTGTTTCAAGACAGGATGACTGTGTCCCCTGTTCATAGGGATAAGCCCCAAGATGAAGGGGCCAGAAAGGTGTTCTCCTCCCAGGGGCCTGCCATGCTGAAGTGTCAATAAACCATGAGTTCTGAAACTGTCTCCCAAGTCCTGCTTTCTTCCTTCACCTCTGAGCTTCTGGTCCCCTTGGATGTCCAGGGTGTGTTTGAAAGCTCCTGAGGTGTTGGGGACCATCTATACATATCTTGTGGAGCGAGCAGATGAATTCCGGAGACAGCCCTGCCTGCCCTCAGCCCCTCCCATCTAGCCAGCCTGGCCTGGTTTTCATCCCTGAAGCTCTGAGCCCATGCCCACTAGCAGCGGGAGGGTGACCAGAGAGGGGTGAGGGCCCTGGGACCTCATAAGACATTGGGAAGCCACAGGAGCATCTGGTGGCCCCTCCTTCCAGCCAGGAGCCTGAAGTGCCCTAGGCACTTCCCTGCCAAGGATAGAGACCCTCGCAGCATAACACTCAGATTTGGGCCCTCATGTACCTCCTGAGATCTATGAGTTGAAAACAAAGCACTAAGTGTGCCTGGCTCTGCTCCTGCTGCCCTCAGGGCTACCCTCGGGATGAGCACCTTAAGCAGACCTGGGGCACCCAGCAGGGAGCCCGGCCTGCTGCTGGAGCTCCAGAGAGAGAGCCCAGAGATGAGTCCACTCAGCCTTCACTGCCGGCACTTCCTAAGGGGTGGGATTATGAGTGGTTCTTTTTTTTCCCCCTTTAGGTTTTCCTCTTGATTCTAATGTTTTTATACAGTGAACTTGCTTTAAAAATGGTTTTACCAAACGACCCAGGGCAATTAGCCAGCAACAGAAGGGGTGGTAATCCTAAGACCAAGGGACTTGGTAGGGAACTGGAAAGGCCAGGGTAGCAGGGGAGCTGGCAGGAGGGCACAGCCTGGGTAGCCCCATCCCGCCTGGGCTTCAGCAGTGGGCAGGGCTCACCAGTCATATTGAAAGGGCCTGGGCCTGCAGGTCCTTTGTGGCCAGAAAGGACTGGCCCCTCACGGCTGCCTGGAAAGGTTTGGGCAGCCCCATCCCGCCTGGGCTTCAGCAGTGGGCAGGGCTCACCAGTCATATTGAAAGGGCCTGAGCCTGCAGGTCCTTTGTGGCCAGAAAGGACTGGCCCCTCACGGCTGCCTGGAAAGGTTTGGGGAACCTGTTTCAGGACCTCCACATCTGATAGAGTTTAAGGGAACCCACCACAGAGCCCACCCACCTTCCTCACTTTGGCTGCAGATCCCAACAGTGACATTTAGCCCAGACCTCTGTAACCTCCCCATTCCGAGGTCTGCTGAAAGCAGAATGCACAGCTTGGCCTGGGCTCTGCGGCTGATTGTTCTACAGCCTGGATGCCCAAAAGGACTTGCTCACCCAGAGACCCCCAGAGCAGCATGCAGTTCAGCGAGGCTGCAGCTCTGGTGCCCATGAAACTGCTCTTGGAGACTGACTCGAGAGCCTTCTCAATGTCTTCAGGGGGTCAGTACAATGTTATTTAAGTCCAGATGATTCTGAGAAGTATCCAGTCATGGGAATCCATCATCCAGGCCTTTAGTGAGTGTTGGCCTGGCATTTGCCACACTGCTTCCGGTGCTGGAATGAGGGATGATGAAATAGCCCACAGAGCCTGCCACCAAGTCACCACCTAAGGCAAGGTGGGGCTTGGCTTAGCACACACGGGTTGAGTACCCTGGGCCACAGGGCCACTATGGGGTCCGAGTCTTGGAAGGTCACGCTTTTCAGAGTCCCTAACTCTTGAGCACCTGCCTTTCGGTCTTTGGTACCTTTCTCAAGCAAAGATGGGACAAAGCAGGTCAGCAGCCAGTCAGGACACCCCTTTCTTGTGCTCCTGGCTGGGCTCTGGCCTCAAGGGAATGTGGAAAACATCACAGATGCCTCCACACAGGTGCTGCCAGGCCACAGCCCCCAAATGCTGCCCTGAGCTTCTCCCCAGGACGTGGGGGAGGCACCTGTGCTTTCGGACTAGGTGGGGCCAGCTAGTCAGGACAGCTGTGCCACTCCCTCCCCCAGCCTGCCCCGCAGCCCGCTCTTGCCCACTCCTCTCTGCCTGTGGCTGGCCTTGTCTGCCTAATTTCTCCTAGTCCTCCCCAAATCCCAGAAAGCATCAGTGTCCCCTCCCACTCCTGGCAGCACCTGCTGCCCAGGGCTGTGACCTCCGACCCTCTAGACCACACTGCAAGGAAGGCAGCTTTATCTAGCATCCTTGGGAAGGCAGGGGAGCCAGCCCAGCCAGGCCCTGGCCGCCCCCGTGCCCACCTACTCATCCATCTGTCTCCCCCTGCCCCCACCAAACTCCTTTGAAGCTCCCACAGAATCTCCTTCTTATGTATATACTGTCTTGATTGTTCCTTAATGAATTGCCTCGTGTGTCTGAATCTCGTCTCCACAGCCAGATGGTGGCTCTGCTCTCTCCCCCTGCCCCCCACTTTCACAGAGCTTGGAGCCTGGAGAGCACCCTCCCTCAGGGCCACTGGGTGCGAGGAGGAGGGGGTCTGAGGGACGGAGAGTGCCTTGGACAGGCAGGGGCTGGAGCTGCCCTGTAGCTGCAGGTGGTTCACCCGTGGGACCAGGCCATCATCATGGCAGGTGGGGGTAGAGGGATATGTGCCAGGCTCTCTGCCAGGAAGGGGACAAGCCTTGACTAAGTATAGCACCGACAGCTGAGGCCTCAGAGGCTGCCTGCGGAACCGGTGAGGAGCAGAGGCAGTCAAGAGCCTCACACCCACCAAATGGAGGCTTCAGCCTGGGGAAGGGAGCCTGAAAGCCAGGTCCTCCAAGCTAGGGCTGGGTGGGGCAGAGGCAGGAGTCTTGGCTGGGAGGGCTAATGCCTAGCCCACCCTCAGAGTTCTCCTCAGGGATCTAAGGACCCCATTTCCCCCCTTGTAGTCCTGCATGTCCCTCCTGTCCTCGGCTGGCTGGTCTGGGGCAGAGCTGGGCTCTGAGCCATTCAAGGACATGGCCTCAGCTGGAGCCCTCTGCACATGTATCCATCTTAGGTCTGCCTCCTGGGGCTTACACTGTCACAGTCCTAGACATCTGTGCTGCCCAAGGCCAAGGAGTAGGCTCATCTCCCTGGGAGCCAGCCCTGAGGATTTGTCCAAATCTGGTAGAGAGTTCTGGGTGAGTGCCAGCTCCGGGAGCAGCACGGGGTTCCATGGTGGCCCCACAGCCCATCCCAGGCAGGCCCCTCTGAGGACCACTGTCCCCACCAGTCATTCTGGCTGGCTGTCGTGGGGAGACCTCCTCCTTACCCTCCAGCCCCAGCAGGCTCAAAACTCCCAGGCTTCCGTCCACACTCACTTTTGTGAAGACTGTGTACAGTCCAGCACGACGCAGTGTCAGTTCAAAGCATTATTTAGACAATTGCTGTTACATGAATATTGCTAGTTGAAATATTAAATGAATGTGGAAAATTTAAAGGATATAAACAATGATTAAAATGTATTCTGCATTTCTTTTTCTTTTTTCTGTGGCTGGCCAGTAAGGGGATCCAAACTGTTGACCTTGGTATTACAACACCACACTCTAACCAGCTGAGCTAACCGGCCAGCCATGTTCTGCATTTCTTAAATTATGAGAGTAATATAACAACATGACAAAACTTGGAAGAGAAGAAAAACAAGACTTGATTTCCAACATGGAACAAAACAAAGTAAGTGTTTAAAAACACAGTTTGAAAAACAAAACCTCTTGAAATGAAAGGCACCTTTTTTGCCCAGAGAAACTAAAACAACATAGAGAAGTTGCTGAAAATGAAGATTAAGTTTAGGAACTATAAATTTTAGAGGCAGAACTATATGTATGTATTTCATTGACCAAAACGGGTTGGAATTTGGTACATTTAGTGTCCTTTCTAGTTGGTAACCACCTAAGAGGCCCCACTTTACAAAGCTGTTTCTTAGCAGCTGCCACTAACTTCCAGGAGGGCTGGGTCCCAACCAGGAACACTCCCCTTCAGGAGCTCACAGGCAGCGGTCACCTCTTGAGGGCCTTGGGCTCAGCAGCCTGCCGGGTCCTCCCATGTGCCATCTCTCAATGCCTGGCCTGACAGTATAGCAAGCCTGAGTGGGTTCTTCCATTTTTTAAAATTTGTTTATTTTGTCCTTGGCCAGTACAGGGATCAAACCTTGGCCTTGGGCTCAGCAGCCTGCCGGGTCCTCCCATGTGCCATCTCTCAATGCCTGGCCTGACAGTATAGCAAGCCTGAGTTGGTTCTTCCATTTTTTAAAATTTGTTTATTTTGTCCTTGGCCAGTACAGGGATCAAACCTTGGACCTTGGTTTTTGTCAACACCACATTCTAACCAACTAAGCTAACCAACCAACCCCTGGTTCTTCCATTTTTAAAATACATCTTTGATAGCAACACATCGAGAATGGATGTCATAGGTCAGATATAAAGCATAATGATAAGAGAGACCCACCAGCCAAGGTCAAAGCAGTGTCGCCAATAATACTGAAGCTCCTTCCAGTGCTCAGCCCTCTGCTTGGCCACACCTTCACACACCCTAACCAATATCCTGTTTAGAATCATCTTCATAGAGGACTTCTTTTTTTGTTTGTTTTTGGTCTTGTTTATAGAAGACGTCTTTATAGATTCACCACTTATGTTTATATCCCTCCACACTGTTTAGTTTTGCTTGTCTTTTAACTTTCTGAAAATGCTATCTTACTGTATGCGTTATACTTCATGTTTTTGTCACTCAGCATATGTTTCTTGGATTCATCAATGTTCCTTGGATTCCTGGGTCCTTGCAGAAACAAAGCTGCTATAAACATTCTTGATGAGTGCTGTGGATTGGATGTCCCCCAAAACTCAGTGAAGCTTGACCCCATCGTAACAGTGCTAAGAGAGTGGGAAATCTGATTATGGTATCTGAAAGGTGGGGCCTTTAAGAAGTGATTAGATTGTGAGGACTGTGCCCTCATAAATAGATTGACTCATTCATGGAGTAATGGGTGTGGTTCTGAAGTCTTTATAAGAACAGCAACTGAAATGGTTAGCTTTCTTGCTCGTGCCATTCTTACCATGTGATGTTCTGTGTCGCTGTAGAGAGTCACCATCACAAACAAAGCCCTTGCCAGATGCACCCCCTGGACTGTTGACTTCCCAGCCTCCAGAACTGTAAGGAATAAATTTCATTTCTTTAAGAATTAGCCAGTTTCAGCTGGGTGATAAGCAACAGAAAAGGACTATTACAACAGGTCTCCTGGTATCCACATACAAAGTTTCTCTAGTTTTCGCCAAGAAGTGAAACTGCTGGGCAGTACTAGTTCTGTAATTTACATGGCCCAGTGCAAATTAAAATGCAAACTGGTTGATAAATTATTAGGCATTTCAGGATAGCAGCAGAACATTAAGCCAGATGCAGGCCCCATGCAGTGGCACAGGTACACAGTGTGAGGCCACCCTGCCACTGGGTCTTCATCTCCACTGACTAGGTCATGCAAGAGGCTTAGAGCACCTGCTGTTCTGCTTCCTCGCCACCACTTGGTTCCATCAGACTTTTTCATTTTGTCAATATAATGAGTATAAAATGACATCTCGTTGTGGTTTCAATTTGCATTTCCTTGGTTACCTGAGAAGGTGAGCAACTTGTGTGTGTACTGATGGTTGATTGGCTTTTGTTTTTTAAGACCAGGGGGTCAAAGCTGTCTGTAGTTCTCTTCTTGCCAATAAAAAACTATGTGGGCTTGGGTAGGCAACTCCTCTCCTGGGGCCTCGATTTTCCCATCTGAACAACAAAGATATGCTGTTTTGTAGTTCTGTATCTGTCTGCCATTGGGTTATAACCCCTTCAGGTCAGGGACCACATTCTCTTCATCTGTGTATCGTTAGTCCAGGGCTTGCCCCCAAGACAGTGTGGACTTGAGCCTGTTGCGTTTACTGAATGAAGGATGTGATTCCCCAGGTCAGTCTGTAGTGTCAGTGAAGGCAGGACGGGAAGGAGCTTCCATCTGGGTGTGGCAGGCAGGAGGCAGAAAGCAAAGACCTAGCTCAAAACTGAGCTCTGCTGACTCCCGCGACTTTGGACAAGGGAACTTCACCTCTCTGAGCCTCCCTTTCTCATCTGCAAACGGGGATGACATCCCCCTCACAGAGTTACTACAAGGATTAAACTAGATGCAAAGCGGCAGCTGTTGTTTTCACTCCTCTGAAGTTCTAGAATGCATTCCATATGTTCGACTTTGGGGCTCGCACCTCTCCCTGGGCCCTAGGTCTTTTCTCTGCCAACAAGGGGTGTAAGCCCACCACTGACTCCCCACCAGTGGGCCGCAAAGCTGCCGAGGTAAAAGTTCACTGGGGAAAGGGTAAATCCTGTCAAGCTGAAGCTCTGGCTGAGATGGTTGACAGGTGCCCTCTCCTGCCCCCGCTTTTTTGGGGCTGTCATACAGTTTACACAACACTGTATTTCAGTGTTGAGCATCTGAGACCTGCATGTGTTAAGCTTAAGGGCAAGATCACAATAAATCATCAAAAATTGCAGTGTTCCTCCCCCTCCTCCTCAACTCGCCAATGCCCGTACACAGAACAGACATTGTTGAAATACTTGGGATGGCTTTGTCCTTCGATCGAACCGCTCACTGACCCACATAAAGCAAGAGCCAGGGTTGCCAGCCCTACCCACAACACAAATGACCTCTGGTAGGCGAGGACCACATATCCAGCTGCCTCCTGAGCAATGGCTTTTATTTTAAAAAAAAGATGACCAGTAAAGGGGATCTTAACCCTTGCCTTGGTGTTGTCAGCACCACACTCTCCTGAGCCGGCCCTGGGCAATGGCTTTTGAAAGTCACTTGGACACTCCTAATGCCATGTGTCCAAAATACACCACACTCTCCCCCAGCTCCACTTCATTCTGGGGATTGGCATCACCATCCACCACCTAGGTACCCACGAGAGAACCCAGGAGACACCTACCCTCGCCCTGCCCACCCCTCATCTTCTCCAAGTCCCTCCAACCCCTCTCAAAGGAGGTCCATGTAATTTATTGTCCAATCCATGGCACCTCTGAGAATGAGCAATGGCACTTAGATTAATGGTTGGGCTGGGATGACAGGCCAACACCAAGATGTCTGGCCATAGTGCAGAACAAGAGACATGGACTATGAAGGATGACTATTACCAGGACACTGCTAGGCAGCCCAAAACACAAACAGCTTAAATGTGCACCAACAGGAGCCATTCATAGGATAGAATCCTACTCGGTGCTTGAAAATGCTGTTCCTAAGTAATTTTATGAAATTTAAGTAGAAAAAAATGAAACAACTAGGAAATTTAAATAATTGGAGAAATTTTTAATTAGGAAAAATAAAAAGGGAAAAAAACTTAGGACAAATGCTGTTAAATGACAAAAGCAAAATGCAGAGTATAAAAGCATGTGTCTGATTATGCACATAAATTATAAATACAGGTAGAAATGTATATATTCTACACACATACATAGAAAAGGCAAAAAAGAATTATACTACAATTGAAATAATTACCTCTGGGTGGCTGGGTTTTTATTTTGGTTTTTGTATTACTTTTTAAATAATTTTTGTATTTTCCAAATTTTCAGTGACTTTTAAAATCAGAAAGGAAAAAAAGTTAACTTTATTTCAAGAAGCCAAAATGGATTTATTCACTCACAAATGCTTACTGAGCACCTATTTAAGTCACGTGCTGGTCTAGACTTTGGGGTGGAGAAATGAGTGGACAGAGACTTCTTCTTGGCCTCAAGCTCTGTCATTAGGCACTAGGGAGTGAGCAAGACAGGCGAGGAGGACCAGGCAGGTGAGCAGGGGCCAGGAGGCCTCGCTGTTTGACCAAACAATCTGATCCGAGGGAGGAAGACCTGGAGAGACCTGGAAATAGTGTGTTCCAGGAGCTCGAGAGCTGCGGGACAATGGCCCAGGGGCTGCAGAGGGAGGTGTGGACCAGACGACAGGGCTCATCTATCATGACATTCTAAGTGAGCCTGGAAGCTGCTGGAAAGATCTGGGTCAGAGACTGGCCAGATTGACGCTTTTCAGAGCTCCCTCCGGCTGGTGTTCAGAACAGGAGGGGAACCCTCAGACCATGGGTCTGGGGTGCTATTGTTTGAATGTGTCCCCCAAATTTCATGTGTTAGAAATTTAATCACCAAATTCATATGTTGATTGTAGGTGGGGCATTTGGGAGGTAATTAAGATTAGATAAGGTCATCAGGGTGGGTTGTTGCTTTGCCTCCCACAGCTTTGTCACCCCTTTTCCCCTGGGTGATGGAGCCACAAAAGATTACTCAAAGCCCATCTCTTCTGAGCAGTGAGAAGCCCCAAAAAGGGTTAATCTCCTGGAACCCTCAAGATAGAAGCATTCCTCCCATTTGGGAAACTAACCACGAATTGGGGTTCTCTTCCTGTATTTATTCTCCAGACCAGGAAGTTTCAGGAAGAGAACATAGGTGGGGTTTTTACTAAGTATAGTTTAACAAGTTTAACAATAGAAGCTGGTAACATTCAGTAAAACAAACAAGGTGACATTCCATAATGCAATTTGCAAGAAGTTAAGTGATCCACCAACAAAAGCTTGATTTGAGCAAACATTCTCTTATTACAGCAATTTCCCAGTATCTTTACATATCAATCAGTAACCTGTCTGTCTTTGAGCCAGCAACCTTGCTGTGTTACAATTCTTTATCTTACAACAGAGACTATAGCCTGGGGAAAATTTCCTGTCCTTTGCAAGGTTAACATTTGAAACTGCAAGGCTTTGGAAAACCAGGCCCTGTGAAATACGTTTGCTTTATGTATATTCCACAGTGGGTGCCCCATAATAGCACTGATGGATTTATAAGAAGAGGAAGAGAGACCTGAGCTGACATGCATGCTCTTGCCCTCTTGCCATGTGACACGCTCTGCCACATTATGACACAGCCTCACCAGATGCCAGCACCATGCTCTTGGACCTCCCAGCCTCCAGAATGTGAACAGAATAAACCTCTATTCTTTATAAATCACCTAGTCTGTGGTATTCAGTTATAGCAACAGGGTGTCAGAGCAAACCTGGAAGACTCCTGGGTGGGGGGAGCCAAGGAGCCTGGAGCCAGAGTAGGGGAGTGCATCCAGGAGTCAGAGGTAGATTAGAGCCAGGGACAGCATCTCTCTGTCCACTAATTTGACAAATGTCCATTCACGCTCAGCGTGTAGATGAGACCTGAGACAGACATGCAAAACTAATGGATCCTGGGAAGAGCAGGATCATGGAGGTTCCTGGGTAGAAGTACTTAATTGTGCATGAAGAGCAGGGGGCATCTCATGGCCAAACCAGGCAAGCTGAAGCTGGTGCAGAGAAGTAGAGCCCGCTGCCCTCCTGTTCTCTTACAGTTTGGACACTACATCCCTGCAGCCTGACTTCAGTGGGGCTTTACATCTGCAGCTTGGGTTTCCTTGACAGATGCTCAGCCTCAGGGGGTGCCAAGCTGGCGGTGCAGAGAAGCCTCGGGCAGATCACTGGGGGATTCCATCTGTGTGAAGCCCAAGATCAGGCAGAACTAATCTATAGAAGTCAAAGCAGCAGTTGCCTCTGGATTGGTTGGAAGAGACAGCAGGTGACATTCTGGAGTAATGGAAGCATTCTACACCTTGATTTGGGTCTTGGTGACATAAATGACAACATTTGTCCAAATTCATTAGACTGTGCACGTAAGATTGGTGCAGTTCACTGTATGTGAATTACACCTCAATAAAGAATTGAAAGCCTCAAGCCAGACACTGGTGACCTGAGCAGTGTAGTTGGGGGCCTCCCTGGGAAGTGCCCAGCAGCAGGGCCAAGAGTGGAGCTGTGAGGTGATGGTTAGAAGTCATGGCCACTGACCAGATGCCTGCACTGAGGAACAACCACTGAGCCAAAAGAGCCACCAGGGGCCTAGGGGAACCCTCGAGGAGTGGTGCCCAGCAGCAGGGCCAAGAGTGGAGCTGTGAGGTGATGGTTAGAAGTCATGGCCACTGACCAGATGCCTACACTGAGGAACAACCACTGAGCCAAAAGAGCCACCAGGGGCCTAGGGGAACCCTCGAGGAGTGGGGGCAGGAGTAGCACTGACTGAGGCCTACTGTGCGTCAATCCCTGGGCTCCAAAGGCTGCAATTTGTTCAGTTGTCACTGTGGCCTCAATGGTTACAATGATCCCTGGGCAAAGGATTCAAGGTCACGGTCAGTGTGCAGCAGAACCCAGGCTGTCTTCTTCCAGGGAGTCAGAAGTGAGGGTTCCCACCTCTAGTTGTCACCTGCTGTAGCAAACTGAGAGACAGCAGGTGTGTGTGGAGTGTATGTGTGTGTGTGTGTGTGCATGTGAGCCACATGGCTGCCCGTGTGGCTAAATCAGAATAGAACAAATGTCTTAGAAATCAGAATTCTGTGTGTACCAGCAGTTAGTCTCCAGCGTGCTTTACTGAAAATCTCAGGTCTGCAGAGATGATCAGTTGCTGAATTTAGCAGGTAAATATAGAGTCAGCAAAAGCTGGAGAGAGCATGGCTGCAGACCAGGGACCTCAGTGCTGGAGCTGAGGCTTTGTTCCCTGTTCTGCGGCAATAACAAGCCCTGAGCCCTCCCTCAGCTCTGAGCGTGGGCCGCAGGAGTAAGTGCCTTCCTGAGTTGGAAAAGCACTCCATGGCAGATGGAACTGCTCCAGACAGTGTGTGTGCTAGTGTTTCACCCATGCTGCACTGGCCCGGTGTGCAAACGGACATGCAGGTAGGATCATCCCAGTTTAATAAAGGGGCTGTTTACTAAGGTGTGGAAAAGGTGTCAGGAAACCACAGGGCACAGGGCAGTGCCCTGGGGACACCAGGTGAAAGCCAGGACTGTTGCCCTCCCTAGGCCTGAAGGGGCAAGAGGAGGACTGTGTGGATAGGGCTGCCTACAGGAGCTGCGACCTTCAACCTTTGACCTCCAGAAGTGTTGTAGGCAGCCAGGTGGAGCCCTGAGGGAGGTAGTGAGGGGATAAAGGCTCTGAACTCTCTCCTTCCACCCTCCTGTCTCCCTCCAGCCTCCCCTTGCCCAGACCAGCCAAAAGCCAGCCTGCAGATGCAGAGCAAGGTCCAGGGGACAGTGGCTATGAAGGGCATCTGCACAAAGAGAAATTTCCCTTAAAACGTGGTCTGTAGGTTAGAAGAAAAATGATGGTATGGTCTCACAATGGATTCCCATGTGCCTGTTTAAAAGACTGCAGTAGATTTATTATGTTCTGGTGGGAAAAAGCAATTAAAATTATAAATTTTAAATTTTAATTTTAATTTCTCTCCTATTTCTATATTTAAAATTATACAGGGGCTGGTTGATTAGCTCACTTGGTTGGAGCTTGGTGCTGATAACACCAAGGTCAAAGGTTCGGATCCCCTTACCAGCCAGCTGCGGAAAAAGAAAAAAAAAAAAAAATTCTATAAACATGTGTGTGTGTGCATTCTTAGAAGCATAAGAAAGAAGTCTGGTTACCTCTTGGAGGTGGCATGGAGTGGGTGGCCGTGGACTTTCATGCTGTCCTTCAAATGTGTGGCGTTATTTGAATTTGCAAAAATGAGCATTAAATAGTTTTGCAATTTAAAAAAATTGTAAAGTAGAAAAAATAGAAAAGAAGCCCTCTTGGAAGCCAGACAGAGTGAGTGGGACTGACAAGAAGAGCCAGGGGCTACTTGACACAGAGCGGCCAGGCAAGCAGTGGTCGGGACCCACCAGGGCGGGGAGGCAGGAATGGAGTGGAGGGCTGGTGAAAGAGTGTTTAAGACTCTCCTCTTCCTTGTCCCTCTCCTCTCTTCCTCTCCCTTCCCTTCTGCTGGAGATGGCAACACGGCTAGAAGCCAAGGAGGCAACTGGTGTGGTCGGAAAATCAAGCAAATATGTTGAGGATGATGGAAGCCAGTCTTCTCACTGTTGGAGAAGGGAATTACAAACATGGAAGGGGAAAGCTATAAAGAGCCCTGAGGAACTAGAGATGTCAGTGCCTGAAGGGGCTGCCATGGACCAAGTCTGGGACAATTAGCATCAGAATAAAATGAGATACTACAAACTACTGAATAATGCAGGCCTCCATGAGTCCTTATGGAAGAATGATAAGGGAAAGCTCTTCCTTAGGGTACAATGCCAACTTGTAAATGTAGAAGGGGTGATGGAAACAGAAATCACCATGTGGTAAGCATCACAGCGGTGGGCTGATTCAGGCAGGAGAACCTTGGATTCATTTTTTTTTTTTCTAAAAGATGACCGGTAAGGGGATCTTAACCTTTGACTTGGTGTTGTCAGCACCACACTCACCCAGTGAGCTAACCGGCCATCCCTATTTAGGGATCCGAACCCGTGGCCTTGGTGTTATCAGCACCACACTCTCCCGAGTGAGCCACGGGCCGGCCCAAACCATGGATTCATGAATGCTAAGGCCAGTGGGTGGAGGTTTGATGAGGAACAGAATAGTGCAAAATATAAAGTGTATTTTCCAAAACTGGTTTCAACAAAATCTCCCACCCCACAAACTCTCCTGTCACATCCCCATCAGGAGGTGAGTCTAGTCCCCCCCCCCCCAACTATTGAATCTGGGCAGACTTTAGTGACTTGGTCAAAACCAATACAACACAGCGACACTGAGTGACACTGTGTGACTTCCAAGGTCAGGTCAGAAGACCTTGCAGCTTTTGCCTTTGTCTCCTGAAACTCTCTCTCTTCGAAACTTGCTACAGTGCTGTGAAAATAGCAAACCACAAGGAGAGGCTTCATGTTGGTGGCTCCAGTGAGTAATCCCTATTGAGCCTGTCTTTAGCCACCCCAACCCAGGTGCCATCTTGGAAGCAGACCCTCCAGCCACCAGTCATTTGAGTCACATCCAGTAGTTCAGGTCATTTTGGAAGAGGGCTAGACATCATGGAGCACAAGCTGGATCCGCTGTGTCCTGCCTGAATTCCTAACCCACAAATCCATAGGCATGATAAAATAGCTTTTGTAAAGTCACTAACTTTTAGGGTAGTTTATTAGGCAAAAATAGACAACTGGAGCATTGGCATAGTCTCAGATATCTCTCCACAAAATACTTATCCAGTGCAAAGAAGACAATGGTAGCTGTATGGTAGAAAAACCTAATGGACACCAACTTTACTATGTAACCAAGGTAACCGTAATGACCAGGTCATCATCATGGGCTCCTGATGCAATATGCTGGGAAGAACCTGGCATCATTTCTGTGGTATTCCTGCCAGCAGTGCATGGCCTGGGTCTAGTCACAGGGAAACACCAAACATACCCAGATTGAGACAGGGATGACTTATCCATGATACTTTTATGGTCCCATAAGAATGTTTTAATTTTAATTTATTTAAAATCAAAAGAAAAAAATAAACATAGTAATAACAAATCCAACCTTGATTATGTTCACCTTTATACCAATACAATACAAAATGTATCCTAACTTTTTTTCTCTTTTGTTGAGGAAGGTACTGACAGATACAAAAGTGCATAGGACCTACAAAAGCCATAATGCATACCTGGGTTGGGGACATCCTACAGAATGAAATATGCCAGGGACAATGGTATCAGCACAGTCCACCCTGCCTCTGCCATCAAATGCAGCCATAGAATCTGGACAGGTGCATGAGCATCCAGCAGAGGACTCTAAACAGTAAATGATAATAGGCATATTGGGGAAAAACACTGAATTCTTAGTATTACTGACCCAGTAGTGAACCTCCCCTTTTTCCCCTCCATTATCCCCCAGTCAAGACTCAATGCATCCTGAAACCTGGACGTGCACATCAGTGTAGACAGAGAGAGCTTCAGGAGAGGCCCACAGGCTCTGTCTAGAGGAGTGAGGAAGGGGTCTCTTAAGATGCAGAGCAAATAGGCTAAGATCCCATCTGTCTTTTTTTGTCTTTTTTTTTCTCCAGTCTTTCTTGTCCTGTCCCATAGGCAATTTTGTATTGGTGGCAGCCACAGTGATAGCAGTAGCAATGGGGGCTTTTAGGAGCCCCATTCCAAGAGAGAGACCTTTGTCTCTGATCAACAGAACTATGTCTCCAGTCTTTCTTGTCCTGTCCCATAGGCAATTTTGTATTGGTGGCAGCCACAGTGATAGCAGTAGCAGTGGGGGCTTTTAGGAGCCCCATTCCAAGAGAGAGACCTTTGTCTCTGATCAACAGAACTATGATTCTCAAGAGGGTGGGGCTTTTTTTCTCTGTCCTCCATCGCTTGGCTTCCAGTATGGGTTTAGTCATGAGGAGCATGTGGCAAAATGGGGGAGGTAAAAACACATCCTTCTGGCCAGAAGACTGCAAAAGGGAACCCATAGGAACTGGAAAGGACCAGAAATCTTGCAGTTATTTATGAACTCCTAGACTCACCTCAGAGATGTGTGTGTGTGGACCTGACTGTAAACAGCAGACTTTGAGAACTGAACTTTGGGACTCACCACCATCCCAGTGTCAGATTGGCCATGGGGTGGCACACCTGGGGGTCAGAGGGAAATAGCACTGCAAAGCCTTTGAAAACAGAACTGACATTGAAACCACACCCACAGAACCCTGGAGAGAACTTGTAGCTGAACCCAACCAAGTCAATGACATGCTTAAACAAAAATATAAACATTGTTATAGAATTAAAACAGGACCAAGAGTCTCATGACATATTTTGCTGTCATGAGGGTATAATTTGCTGTAGACCAAATGTTTGTGGCCCACCGCCCTCCAAATTCATGTGTTGAAACCTAATCCCCAATACGATGGTATTTGGAAGTGAGGTCTTTGGAAGGTGATTAGGTCATGAGAATGGAGCCCACACGAATGGGATTACTGCCCTTATGAGACACCTCAGGGAGCTCCCTTTCCTCTTCTGCCATGTTAGGACACAGCAAAAGGACAGCCATCTATTAACCAGGACCTGGGCACTCACCAGACAATGAATCTGCCAGTACCTTGTCTTGAACTGCCCAGCTCCAAAACTGAGCAATAAATTTCTGTTGTTTATGAGCTACCCATTTTATGGTATTTTTGTTATAGTCACCCAAACAGACTAAGATTTCATCCAATAAATTTGAAATAATGAATATTTGACATACAGAGAGTCAGGAAAATATCAACTTGCCTGGGAAAAGACTATTAATACGATTGCCAATGCTGACATGATGCAGACATTGGAATTATCTGACAAAGACTTTAAACCAGCTACTATTTTTTTTAAATGCTCCAAAGAGTGAGAGCAAACACTATTGAAACAAATGGAATGATGGATTATCTCAGTGAAGAAACAAAGGATATAATGAATAACCAAATGGAAAATGGAACTGAAAAATACAATAATGAAAAGAAATAACTCATTGAATGATCTCAGTAGCGGAATGGAGATGACAGGGAAAGAGTCAGTAAACTTGATGACAGAGAAATAGAAATTATACAATCAAAATAACAAAGACAGAAAGAAATATCTGCATCCCCATGCTTATTTCAGCACTATTTACAATAGACAAGATATTGAATCAACTTAAGTATCGATCAACAGATGAATAAATTTTTAAAATGTGATATATACAAAAGAATGAAATCATGTCATTCACAGTAACATGATGGACCTGGAAGACATTGTGTTAAGTGAAATAGTCAGACACAGAAATATCTCATGTTCTTACTTATATGTGGGAGCTAAGAAAAAAAAAGTGAGCTCATAAAAGTAGAGAGTAGAAATGAAGTTACTAGAAACTGGGAAGAGTACGGGGGAGAGGGGATAAGGAGAGGTGAATGGATACAGAATTAGAGCCAGGTATGAAGGATAAATTCTAATATTTTATAGTAGTGCTAGGTGTTTATAATTAACTATAATTTATTGTATATTTTCAGATGACTAGAAAAGAGGAGTTCAAATATTTTCATCACAAAGAAACAAATGTTTGCAGTTATGGATATGCTAATTAGCCTGATTTGATCAGTGCAAAATTGTATACATGTATCAAAATATTATTCTGTACCCCATAAATATGTACAATTATTATATGTCAGTTAAAAATTAAATTAAAACAACAACACAGAAAAAAAGATTGAAAATAATAAACAGAGAGTTAGGGACTTGTGGGACAAAACTGAAAGTCCTAACTTATGTGTTACTAAAATTACAGAAGAAGAGAAAGTATGTAGAGCAGAAAAATTTTGAGGAAATATTGTCTGATAAATAAATAAATTAATTAATTAATTAATTAATAAGCAAACCCATAAAATTAAGAAGAAATATTGGTTGAAAACTTCCCAATTTGGTGAAAGACATAAACACAGAGATTTATAAAGTGTAGTGAACCCAAAAGAGAATAATGCCAAATAAAATCATGCTCATGCACATCAAAATCAAACTGCTGAAAACTAAAGACAAATTTAAAAATCTTGAAAACAGCCAGAGAAAAATAATGCATTACTTTAATGAGAACCACAATTCAAATGACAGCAGATTTCTCATCAGAAACCATGGAGGCCAGAAGGAAGTGGAATAATATTTTTTAAATGCTGAAAGATTAAAAACAAACAAAAAGCTATTAACCCAGAATTTTATGTTCAGTGAAAATGTCCTTCAGGAATGAAAGTGAAATGAAGGTATTTTTCTAATGAAGAAAACTGAAAGAATTAATTATCAGCAAATTGTCTCTAAATGAAATGCTAAAGAAAATTCTTCAGACAGAAGGGAATTAATACCAGAAGGAAACTTGAAACATCGGTAATGAAGGATGAACAGCAGAATATAATAGACTATTCTTCTCTCTTTTTTTTTTTTTCTTTTCGTGACCAGTAAGGGGATCACAACCCTTGGTGTGGAGTCGCCCGCACCGCGCTCAGCCAGTGAGCACACCGGCCATTCCTATATAGGATCCGAACTCGCGGTGGGAGCATCGCTGCGCTCCCAGCGCCACACTCTCCCAAGTGCGCCACGGGCTCGGCCCATAGACTATTCTTCTCTTGTGATCTTTAAAATTTGTTCAGTGGTTGAAAGCAAAATAAGTGGGAGCATCGCTGCGCTCCCAGGGCCACACTCTCCCAAGTGCGCCACGGGCTTGGCCCATAGACTATTCTTCTCTTGTGATCTTTAAAATTTGTTCAGTGGTTGAAAGCAAAATATATAACATTTTCTGGAGGGGTTTTCAATATATGTAGATGTAATGTATAAGACAACTACTATATAAAGACAGGAGTATAAAGACATCTACATGGTGGTAAGGTTTCTACATTCCATCTAAGCAATAATAATATTTAAGTAGATTATGAAAAGTTAACTATGCACAAGAGTGCTTCAAAAAGTTTATTGAAGGGCCAGCCTGGTGGCGCACTGCTACATTGCGCCGCTTGGGAGTGCGGCAGCGCTCCCGCCGAGGGTTCGGATCCCACATACAGACTGGTTCCTGCTCACTGGCTGGGCAAGGTGCGGGCGCAGCGCTGAGGGTTGCGTTCCCGTTGCCGGTCCCGGTCCGGTACGGGCGCGACACTGAGGGTTGCGATCCGTTGCCGGACACGAAAAAAAAAAGGAAAAAAAAAAAAAAAGTTTATTGAAAACTAAAATTGAGATAATATGAGTTTTTCCATGAACTTTGTGAAGTACCCTCATATATTGTAATACTCAGAGAAACCAATAAATAAAACTACATAAAAAGGTATAATAGGGCCGGCCCGGTGGCGCACTGCTACAGTGCGCCGCTTGGGAGCGCGGTGGTGCTCCTGCTGAGGGTTCGGATCCCACATACAGACCGGTTCCCGCTCACTGGCTGAGCGAGGTGTGGGAGCAACACCGAGGGTTGCGATCCCATTGCCGGTCCCGGTCCGGTACGGGCGCGACACTGAGGGTTGCGATCCGTTG
>NW_007727220.1:87878-90780 GCF_000696425.1 Galeopterus variegatus
GCTCCCGCCGAGGGTTTGGATCCCACGTACAGACCAGCCGCTCACTGGCTGAGCAAGGTGCGGGCGCAACACCGAGGGTTGCGATCCCATTGCCGGTCCCGGTCCGGTACGGGCGCGACACTGAGGGTTGCGATCCGTTGCCAGTCACGAAAAAAGACAAAAAGGAAAAAAAAAAATAAAGGGAGTTCTGGTCAAGACGGTGGAATAGATGATCCCCAGCATCACTCTGTCCCACAATCAACCAATTTACAACTATAAAAATGTAACATCACCCAAGCTGGAGCTGCTGGAGCTTAGGGGAAGATGAGGAGAGACTTACAGAGTTCGTGAAGGCAGGAGAAACCACAATGAGAAAAAGAAAAACCTGTTCTCAGTGTTTTGGGCCATGGCCACTTTAATGCTGGAACTGCTGAGCGCATGGAGCAGGAGCCAGCAGAAGCCGCAGCTGTGCCCTTCAGATGGAGTTACTTGGAGGTGGCAGGGGAGAAGAGGACCTTGGTGGCCCCCAGAGAGCAAGACCACTAATAGGGTTCCTATGGACCCACGCAGGAGCGAGGAGCCAGAACAGCTGAAAAATAGGAGCCATTCAGAGGCCAGTGAATCATCACAAGGGACCATCACAGGGCCTGTCCCGTGGGAAGTGTTTGGAGCACAGGCAGTGGGGGAGATGGGCCCACTGGGAGAACACTGGGACACAGCAAGGACAGCCGATCTGCCCCCCAATCAGCACAGGACCACTCACAGGAGACTGGTCCGGAATGCAGAATTGCATGGGGTGCAGTTTGATGAAAAGATTCAGACCCATATCAGAGTTTCTACACAAGCCAGGTGCACCCGGTCTCTGGAGAGCCAGAAGTACCTGTAAGGTCAACTATTAAACCCTGAGCTGCACAAAAAGCCTTCTCTAGGGAAATAGCAGCAAAGCAGCAATTCGGCTCAACAGCACAGCTCAAGTACTGTTTCCCACAGGAAGTTCCCCCGTGTTAGAATTAAGCAAAGGACAAAAAATTAGTTCTGGCCCAGGCACACCACCAGTGCTTTGGGGCCCTCCCAGGAACCCAAGGCTTGGAGAAGGGGGCTGGACCCTGCTCCCACATCCAGGCACACTGCCAGTGCCTTGGGGCCTGCCCGGGGACCTGAGGCATGGAGAAGAGGACTGGACACCCCTCCCACAACCAGGCACACTGCACCATCACCTCGAGGCCCACCCAGGGACCCAAGGCATGAAGAAGAGGACAAGACCCCCCTCCAACAACCAGGAACACCACACCAGTGACTCAGGGCCTTCTGGGGACCAAAGGTATGGAGCCAAGGCCCAGACACTCCCCACCACCAGGCACACTGCCAGCACCAAGGAGCATGCCAAAAACATCACCTCCATGTGGGTGGCCCACCACAGCCACCACAATAACCACAGCTGCTGCAAAAGCAGCTAGATGCCACAACCACAATGCAGATGGTCCACCAACCACTGGAGTGCATTGGCACAAGGAGAGTCACCAGCAGAGATAAAGAAAAGAAGAGGATGTCTCTCTCCACAGAGCCCATTTCAGAGTGACAGAAGAAGAATCTGCTCTATGATAATATTGAGGGACCTGATCACACTTCGCAGCATTGGACAGATAATCTAGGCAACAAATCAATCGAGTAACCATTATTCTTTCAGAAGGAGAGAAGACATCTAGGGTAATTAGAGGGGGGAGGGGGAGAAAGAGCGGGATGGGGAGAGATTGGACAAGGGGCATAAAGAATAATTATAATTTGTAACTATATATGCTAGAAATATTGATTTGATCAACATATCTCAACATAACCCAAAAAGTATTTATAAGCAACTTTGATTCAATAAATTTTTTTAAAAGGCATAGTAAAATAATACAATAGATAAACTAAAATGGAATTCTAAAAATGTTCAAATAATGAAAAAAAAAGAAGCAGGAAAAGGGGCGGGGCAAAGAAAAGCACGAAAGGGAAAACATGAACAAAAAAAGAAAGAAAGAAAGAAAAAAGAGGGTACAAATATAAAACACAATAATAAAATGATAGACCTAAATTCAAGCATAATTACGTTAAATAAAAATGGTCTAAACGCACCAATTAAAAGACATATATTGTCAGAAAAAATGTTTAAAAATCACCCTGTCCATAATAAATTTTCCAGGTAAATTATAAGTAACAGGATGAAAAGCAAGAGATTCTGGGAAAATGACCAAATAGGAAGCACCATAATTCTGTCTCCCACCTAGCAAACAATAGTACTGGTAGAATGTGTCCGGTGTAACTGTTTTGGAGCTCTGGAGTCTATTGAAGACTTGGCAGTATTATTGTAAACAATGGTGTATGACTCCACTTTTTATTTTCTACATGATTTAAGAGACTAATACATTTTTAAAAAATTATTAGTCTAAAAGCTAGTATTATTGTAACCTTTGTTTGTAACTACATATTTTGTTTTCTATATAATTTAAGAGATGAATGCATTTAAAATTATTAGTTTATGTTTTGGGGCACACAATGTATAAAAATGTACTTTGTGACATCAACAATTGAAAGTGGTGAAACAACTGTTAAAGGAGCAAAATTTTTGGGACCTTATTAAAGTTAAGCTAGTATAATTTCAAATTGGAGTGTTATGGGCCGGCCCGGTGGTGCACTTGGTAGAGTGCGGTGCTTGGGAGCATGGCAGCGCTCCCGCCGAGGGTTCGGATCCCATGTAGAGACCAGTCTGCTCACTGGTTGAGCACGGTGCGGGCGCGACACCAAGGGTTGCGATCCCATTACCGGTCACGAAAAAAAAAAAGGTCAAATTGGAGTGTTATGGGCCGGCCCGGTGGTGCACTTGGTAGAGTGCGGTGCTTGGGAGCATGGCAGCGCTCCCGCCGAGGGTTCGGATCCCATGTAG
>NW_007727220.1:91002-96644 GCF_000696425.1 Galeopterus variegatus
GAGCACGGCAGCGCTCCCGCCGAGGGTTCGGATCCCATGTAGAGACCGGTCCGCTCACTGGTTGAGCGTGGTGCGGGCGCGACACCGAGGGTTGTGATCCCATTACCGGTCACGAAAAGAAAAAAAGGTCAAATTGGAGTGTTATAACTTTGGATGTTAAATGTAATCCCTATGGTAGCCACAAATAAAATGAAGAATATACACAAAGGAATTAAGAAAGGTATTTAAATATTTCACCACAAAACATCAAAAGATGACAGTAATGCAGGAAATGAGGGACAAAAAAGTTATAAGGTATATAGAAAACAAATAGCAAAATAATAGAAGTATGTCCCTCCTTGTCAGTAATTGCTTTAAATGTAAAGGGATTCATACTGGTCAGCCACCAAATAAATAAATAATTAAATATCCAACATTGTCAAAAATAAAATAAAAACATAAATGGATTAAACTCTCCAGTCAGAAGACTTAGTTTGGCGGAATGGATTTTGTTAAAAAAAAAAAAAAAACCTGATTCAACTATGTGCTGTCTACAAGAGACTCACTTTAGATCCAAAGACATAAATAGATAAAACATGAGAGGATAAAAAAGAATATCCCATTCCAATATTGTCTTTAAGAGAACAAAGGTGGCTACACTAGTATCAGACAAGATGGACTTTCCATCAGTCAGTAAAGGTTAAAAGAGACAAAGACATTGTATATAAACAAAAAGTTCAACATAGCAAGAAAATATAACAATTATACACCCAATCAAAATATATGAAGCAAAAATTGACAGAATGAAAAGAGAAATAGACAGTTTTACAATAATAGTTGAGGACGTCACTACCCCACACTCAATAATAGATAGAACAACAAGACAGGAGATAAATAAAAAAATAGAGAACTTGGACAACACAATAGACCAACTAGACCTAACAGACAGAACAACTAGGATACAGAACACTTTACCCAACTACAACAGAATACACACTCTTTTAAAGTGCATGTCGGACATTTTCTAGTATAGATTATAATATGAGGCCACAATATTACCCTGATACCAAAGTCAGACAAACGTATTACAAAAAAAGACAACTACAGACCAATATCCCTTATAAATATTGATGCAAAAATCTTCAATTCTCAATGAAATACAGGTAAATAAAATTCAGCAGCATCTTAAAGAATTATAAAATATACCAAGTGGGATTTATTCCTGAAATTCAACATATGAAAATCAATCAATGTAATACATCACATTAACAAAATAAAGGGAGAAAACTACATGATCATCTCAATTGATGCAGAAAAGCATTTGAGAAAATGCAACACCCATTCATGATAAAAAAAAAAAAAACTCCCAGCAAGCTAGGAATAGAAGGGAACTTCCTCAAAATTATACTTAGTGGTGAAAGACTAAAAACTTTCCTTCTAAGATGGGGAACAAGCAAAGTATGTATACTTACATGGCTCCTATCCAACATTGTAATGGAAGTTCTAGTCAAATGCAATATGGCAAGAAAAAGAAATAAATGAATATACACCAGAAAGGAAGAAATAAAGTTGTTTCTATTTGCAGATGGCATGATTCTCTATGCAAAAACTCCCCCAAAAAACCCTGTTAAACTAACCAGTGCATTTATCAAGTTTCGAGAATACAACATCAATAGAGAAAAATCAATAGTGCTTCTGTACTCTCTATGCAAAAACTCCCCCAAAAAACCCTGTTAAACTAACCAGTGCATTTATCAAGTTTCAAGAATACAACATCAATAGAGAAAAATCAATAGTGCTTCTGTACATTGGCAATTGGAAACAAAAAACATTTCTTAATGTGCCATTTACAATAGCTCCAAAACATATTATATACTTCATATAAACCTAACAAAATATGAACAGGATCTCTATGTTAAAAACTACAAAATCCTGATGAAATACATTAAAGAAGACCAAACAAATGGAGAGACATACTATATTCATGGATTGGAATACTCAACGTAGTAAGGATGTCGATTCTCCCCAAATTGACTACAGCTTTAACAAAATTCTAATCAGAATCCCAGCAGAACTTTTTGTAGATATAGATAAGCTGATTCTAAAATTTATATGGGAAGACAAAGGAATACTAATAGTCAAAATAATTTAGAGAGAATAGAAATAAAACTGGAGAACTCACACTACCTGATTTTATGACTATTATACAGCTGCTGTAATCAAGACAATGTAGTATTGCCACAAAGATAGACACATAGATCGATGGAACTGAAAAAAGAGTACAGAAATAGACTCTAGCAAATATAGCCAACTGATTTTTTTGTGGTAAAATATATATAACAAAATTTGCCATCAAAACCATTTTTTAGTATTTTTATTGTGGTAAATTATACCTCACATAAAACTAACCATTTTAACCCTTTTTAAGTGTACAATTAAATAGTGTTAAGTACAGCATTCACAATACTGTGCAAACATCACCACTATTTGTTCCCCAAACTTTTTCATCACCCCAAACAGAAACTCTAACCATTTGGCAACAACACCCTAGTCTCCCCTGCCCTCAACACCTATAACCTCTAATCTATTTTCTGTCTCTGTGAATTTTCCTATTCTAGATACCTCATGAAAGTGGAATTATAAATTGTCCTTTTGTGACTGGCTTATTTCACTTAGCATAATATTATAAAGATTTATTACTTTTAATGGATGGGTAATATTCTATTATATTTATATACACATTTTGTTTATGCACTCATCTGTTGATCAACACTTGGATTGTTTCCACATTTTGGCTGTTATAAATAATGCTGCTAAGAATATTGAGTTCCTGTTATCAAATATTTGGGTTTTATAACTAGGAGTGAAATTACTGAGTCATATGTTAATTCTAAGTTTAACTTTTTGAGGAACCACCAAACTTTTCCACAGTGGCTGCATAATTTTACATTACCACCAGGAATGTTTGAGGGTTCCAATCTCCCCACATCATTTTATGTGATTATTTACCATTTATATATCTTCTATGGAGAAATGTCTACTCAGCTCCTTTGTTCGTTTTTTAATTGGGTTGTCTTTTTATGTTGAGTTGTAAAAGTTCCTTTTTATTGTAGTAAAACACTCAACATAAAATTTACCATTTTAACTGTTTCTAAGAGTATATTTCAGTGGCATTAGGTTTTCATATTGTTGTGCACCACCACCATGGCACATGTCCAGAACTTTTTCATCATCCCAAACTGAAACTCTGTATCCACTAAACAATAACTCCATATTTCTCTTCGCTTCTGCCTTGGATTGAATTGTGTCCCCCAAAGTCCATGTATTAAAAACTTAACCCCCACTGTGACAGTGTTAAGTGAGTGGGAAATCCTATTATGGTAATTGAAAGGTGGGGCCTTGAAGAGGTTATTAGATTGTGGACCATGCCCTAGTAAATGGATTAATAAGTTGTTGGTTTAATGGTGGTCAAGAGTATGGTTCTGAGGGCTTTAAAAGGAAAAAGAATGAAGAGTTAGCTCTCTGTCTGCCCTCCCATTCTGCCAAGTGAGACCCCTGTGTCACTGTCACCACCAACAAGGCTCTCACCACATGTGTTCCCTGGACTTTGGACTTCCCAGCCTCCACTACTGTGAGGAATAAATTCAGTTTCTTGGAGTTCCAGTCAAGATGGTGGAATAGACGGTCCCCACATCACTCTCTCCCACAAAGCAACCAATTTACAACTATAAAAATGTAACAACAGCCAAGCTGGGGATGCTGGAGCTCAGGGGAAGAGGAGGAGAAACCTATGGAGTTCACACAGCAGGAGAAGCCACAATGAGAGAAAGGAAAAATTGCTCTGAGCATTTCAGGCTATGGCCACTTGAATGCTGGAGCTGCTGAGCACATGGAGCAGGAGCCGGCAAAAGTGACAGCTGTGCCCTTTGGATGGAGTTGCTTGGAGGCAGTAGGGAGAAGAGGGCCTTGGTGGCCCCCAGGACAGCAAGACCACTAATAGGGTTCCCATGGACTCACGCAGGAGTGAGGAGCCAGAAGAGCTGAAAAATGGGAGCCATACAGAGGCCAGTGAGTCATCACAAGGGACCATCACAGGGCCCGTCCTGTGGGAAGTGTTTGGACCACGGGCAGTGGGGGAGATGGGCCCACTGGGAGAACACTGGGACACAGCAAGGACAGCCAATCTGCCCTCCAATCAGTGTAGGACCACTCAAAAGAGACTGGTCGGAAATGTAGAATTGTGCGGGATGCAGTTTGATGAAAAGATTCAGGCCCAGATCAGAGTTTCTACACAAGCCAGGTGCACCCAGTCTCTGGAGAACCAGAAGTATCTATAAGGTCAACCATTAAACCCTGAGCTGCACAAAAAGCCTTCCCTAGGGAAACAGCAGCAAAGCAATTTAGCTCAACAGCACAGCTCAAGTACTGGTTCCCACAGGAAGTTCCCCCATTTTAGAAGTAAGCAAAGGACAAAAAATAAGTTCTGGCCCAGGCACACCACCAGCACCTCAGGGCCCCACCCGGGGTCCTGGGGCATGGATCTGAGTACCAGACCCCCTGCCCACATCCAGGCAGACTGCCAGCACCTTGGGGCCCTGCCCGGGGTCCTGGGGTATGAAGCTGGGGACCAGGCCACTGCCCACATCCAGGCACACCACCGGCACCTTGGAGTCCCACCCAGGGGCCCAGGGCATGGAACTGGAGACCACGCCAGGGAGCATGCCAAAAACATCACCTCCATGTGGGTGGCCCGCCACAGCCACCCCAGTAACCACGGTCACAACCATCACGCAGATGTTCTGCCAGCCACTGGAGTGCATTGTCACAAGGAGAGTCACCAGCGGAGAACAAAGAAAAAAATGGGATGTCTCTTTCCACAAAGCCCATTCCAGAGTGACAGAAGAAGCATTTGCTCTATGATAACATTGGGGGACCTGCACACACCTTTCAGCCTTGGACAAATCATCTAGGCAACAAATCAATAGAGTAACCATTACTCTTCCAGAGGGAGAGAAGAAATCTAGGGTTATCAGTGGTGGGAGGGGGGAGGGAGAGGGAGATAGGGAGAGATTGGACAAGGGGCATAAAGAATAAGTATAATTTTAGGGCCAGCCTGTGGCTCACTTGGGAGAGTGTAGTGCTGATAACACCAAGGCCCTGAGTTTGGATCCCTATATAGGGATGGCTGGTTGGCTCACTTGGGAGAGCGTGGTGCTGACAACACCAAGTCAAGGGTTAAGATCCCCTTACTCGTCATCTTTTTTGTTTTTTAAAAAAAAGAAAAGAAAAAAGAATAAGTATAATTTGTAACAATGGGGCCAGCCCGTGGCTCACTCGGGAGAGTGCGGTGCTGATAACACCAAGGGCCCGGGTTCGGATCCCATATAGGGATGGCCGGTTCGCTCACTGGCTGAGCATGGTGCTGACAACACCAAGTCAAGGGTTGAGATCCCCTTACCGGTCATCTTTTAAAAAAAAAAAAAAACTCGGGAGAGTGCGGTGCCGATAATTTGTAACAATATACTTACTAGCAATATTGATTTGATCAACATATATCAACATTGAATCCCAAAAATATGTATAATCAATTATGATTCAATAAAAAAAGAAAAGAAACAAAAAAAATCAATTTCTTTTTTTTTTTTTTTTTTTTTTCCCTTTTT
>NW_007727220.1:97306-100605 GCF_000696425.1 Galeopterus variegatus
CACCGCGCTTCCCAAGCGGCGCACTGTAGCAGTGTGCCACCGGGCCGGCCCTTAAATCAATTTCTTTATATAAATTAACCAATTCCAGGTATTTTGTTTTAAGCAACAGAAATGGACCCCCCTCCCACCTTCTGGTAATCATCATCGTCATTATTATGATGATTATGATTATGATTATGATTAATCTCTATGAATTTGACGATCCTAGGTACCTCATTGCTGTGGATCGATTGGATTGTATACCCCCAGTTTCCTATATTAGAAGCTAAAGTCCCCACTGTAACTGTTGAGGGCAGGAAATCCTATTATGGTAATTGAAAGATAGGACCTTGAAGAATGATTAGATTGTAGGACCATGCCATAGTGAATGCATTAATAATGGCAGTCAGGGGTGTGGTTGTGAGGGCTTTAAAAAGAGAGGAATGAGGAGGTTAGTCTCTCTCTCTCTCTGCTCCACCATTTTTGCCATTTGAGACCCCTGGATCACTCTCACCACCACCAGGACCCTCATCAGATGTCTTCCCTGGACGTTAGATTTACCAGCCTCCAAAACTGTAAGCAATAAATTTCATTTTCTTACAAATTACCCAGTTCCATATATTTGGTTATAAGCAGCAGAAATGGACTAATACACTCATATTGCAGAATAATGCAATATTTACTCTTTGTGTCTGGCTTATCTCACTAAGAATGATGTATTCAAAGTCCATCCATGTTGTAACAGATATCAAAATTCTTTGTAAGGCTAAACAATATTCCATTGTATGTCTATACCACATATTCTTTGTCCATTCATCCATTGATGAACATTTGGGTTGCTTTCACCTTGCGGCTTTTGTTAATAATGCTGATATAAACATAGGTGTACAAATATCCCTTCAAAATCCTGTTTTAAATTCTTTTGGGTATATACCCAGAAGTGGAATTGCTGGATCCTATGCTAATTCTATTTTTAGTCTTTTGAGTTGGTGTACCTTCTTCCACAGTGGCTGCACCATTTTACATTCCCACTAACAGTGCTCAAGGGTTTCAATATTTCCACATCCTGGCCAATACTTTATTTTCTGGGTTTTTGTTGTTTTTGTTTTTTTCTAGTTTTGTTTTGGTTTGGTTTTTTATAGTTTCTGTCTCTTACTTCTTTGAGATTTTTCTTTCTTTTTTCTAAATGTAGGCATTTATAGCTGTAAGTTTTCTTCTGATCACCATTTTCACTACATCCCTTTTTATATATTGTGTTTTCATTTTCATTCCTCTCAAGGTATTTTCTAATTTCTCTCATTTTCTTCTTTGGCCCATTGGGTTTTTGAAAGAGTATGTTGTTTACTTTCCATATATTTGTGAGTTTTCCAGTTTTCTTTCTGTTATTCATTTCTAGTTTCATTATTGTGATTGGAAAAGATGTCCTGAATGATTTCAATCTTTTCAAATTTAGTAAGACTTGTTTTGTGGCTTAACATATGGTCTGTGCAGGAGAATGTTTCATTAGCACTTGAGAAGACTGTGTATTCTGCTGCTATTTTGTTGAGTGTTCTGCTCATGTCTGTTAGGTCTCAGTGGTTTAAAGTATTGCTCAGGTTCCCTATTTTCTTATTGTTCTTCTCTCTGGTTCTGGTTGCTTTTTCCATTATTGAAAGTGAGTATTGAAGTCTCCGACTATATTTGTAGAACTATTTCTTCCTTCAGTTTTGTCAATTTTTTGCTTCATGTATTTTGTGGTTCCTTGTTTAGGTACATATATATTTATAATTGTTATATATTCCTGATGTATCGAACCTTTTATCAATATATAATTGTCCTTCTTTGTCTCTTGTAACCTTTCTTAATTTAAAGTCCATTTTGTCTGACAATAATATAGCCACCCCAGCTCTCTCTTGCTTACATTTGCATGGAATATCTTTTTCTATCCTTTTACTTTTAACATCTTTGTGTCTTTATAAAGTGAATCTCTTTTAGGCTTCATAAAAATGGGCTCTATAATATGAATGTTGGTGTCCCCATAAAACCTAATGTCAGCAACTAATATACAGTGTGATAGCATTAATAGGTGGGGCCTTCTGGGAAGCAATTAGGTCATGAGAGCTCTGCCCTCATGAATGAGATTAGTGAAAGAGTTGAAGGGAGCTGCCTTTTGTCCCTTCCACTAGGTGAAAATGCAGAAACAAGTTGTCATCTTTGATTCAGAGAGCCTTCACCAAACACCGAATTTGCTGGTACCTTGACCTTGGACTTCCCAGCCTCTAGTACTGTAAGAAGGTGAAAATGCAGAAACAAGTTGTCATCTTTGATTCAGAGAGCCTTTACCAAACACCGAATTTGCTGGTACCTTGACCTTGGACTTCCCAGCCTCTAGTACTGTAAGAAATAAATTTCTGTTGTTTATAAATGATCCAGTCTAAGGTATTTTTGTTATAGCAGCCCAAACTGACTGAGACAATGGATTTGGGTTTTTTGGGGGGTTTTTTTTGTCTTTTTCGTGACCGCAACCCTTGGTGTGGTGTCGCCCACACCACGCTCAGCCAGTGAGCGCACCGGCCATTCCCATATAGGATCTGAACCCGCGGCAGGGGAGCATCACTGCCCTCCCAGTGCCGCACTCTCCTGAGTGCGCCACAGGCTCGGCCCTGATTTGGTTTTTTTTTAATCCATTCTGCCAACCTCTGAGTAATCAATAAATGCATTAAACTAGGAGTAAACTTTCCTAGTTTCATGCACTTACTGATTAAAATGATTATTGGTAAAGAAGGATTTTATTTTGCCATTTAGGTATTTATTTTCTTTGTGCCTTATATGCTTTTTGCTCCTCAATTCCTTCATTACTGCCTTTTTTTGTATTTATTTTTTATATTTTATCACTTTGATTTCCTTCTTCTTTCCTTTTCTGTATATTTTTTAGTTATTTACCTAGTGATTACCTTGAGGATTACAATTAACATTTTAAATTAATAACAGTCTACTTTGAATTATACCAAGTTATTTTCAATAGTGTACAAGCACTCTGCTCCCATACAGCTCCATTTCTCCCTCTCTATATTTTTGCATAAATTACAACTTTATACACTGTATGTTCATTTTTATAGATTTATAGTTATCGTTTTGTGCATTTACCTTTCAAATCATACATGAAAGTGAAGTTATATAACTAAACCAAAAGTATAATAATATTGGCTTTTATATTTGCCTGTGAAATTACCTTTAGTGGTGTTCTTTAATTTTTTCTTATGTCTTCAAGTAAATATCTAGTGTCTTTTTTTTTTTTTTTTTTTTTTTTTTTTTTTTTTTACTGACTGGTAACAGGATCG